>NC_041392.1:465836629-465846063 GCF_002162155.2 Triticum dicoccoides | reverse complement strand
GGCCTCGGGCTGGCGGGGGCCCGACGTGGGCTCCGCGGGCCTCGGGCGGCGGCGGGTTGGCGGCGGTGACATGGCAGGCGGCGGTTGGCGGCGGCGGATCCGGACGTTGTCCGGCTCCGTCCGGACACGTCCGGCGGCGGCGGAGATCCGAAAATTTAGGGTTAGGACGGGGAAGTATCCGGATTTTCGTGGAGAGGCCTTTAAATAGAGGTAGAGGGATCTAGGAGAGTCCAAATGAGGTGTGGTTTTCAGCCACACGATCGTGATTGAACGCTCTAGATGATGGAGAGGGTTTAGGTGGGTTTTGGGCCAAATTGGAGGGGTGTTGGGCTGCAACACACACGAGGCCTTTTCGGTCCCTCGGTTAACCGTTGGAGTATCAAACGAAGTCCAAATGATACGAAACTTGACAGGCGGTCTACCGGTAGTAAACCAAGGCCGCTTGGCAAGTCCCGGTCCAATCTAGAAATGTTTAATCTCCACACACGAAAAAAAGCTAGAAATGACCACCGGAGGAGAACGAAGCGCCGGAATGCAAAACGGACAACGGGGAAAATGCTCGAATGCATGAGACGAACACGTATGCAAATGTAATGCACATGATGACATGATATGAGATGCATGACAACGATAACAACACACGGAGACAAAAACCCGAACCCGAGAAAATAAAATAACTTAACGCCGGAAACGGCAAGAGTTGGAGTACAAATTGGGAAAGTTACATCTGGGGTGTTACAACACTCCACCACTACAAAAGGATCTCGTCCCGAGATCTAGGACTGAAAGAACACCGGGTACTCAGAATGGAGGTGATCCTCGCGTTCCCAGGTAGCTTCACGATCGGAATGGTGTGACCACTTGACTTTGAGAAATTTGATTGACTTGTTGCGAGTCTTGCGTTCAGTCTCTTCAAGAATAGCAACTGGGTGCTCACGATAGGAGAGATCTTCTTGGAGCTCAATGTCCTCGAAGTTGACAGTGCAGTCAGGAGTCTTGAAGCACTTCCGGAGCTGAGAGACATGGAACACGTCATGAACATTTGCAAAGTTTGAAGGAAGCTCGAGTTGATAGGCGAGGTCGCCTCTCTTGCTGACAATCTTGAAAGGTCCCACGTATCTGGGGGCAAGCTTCCCTTTGATACCGAAGCGACGAGTACCTTTCATAGGAGAGACGCGGAGGTAAACATGATCTCCGATCTCGAAAGCCAAATCATGGTGCTTACTATCATAGTAGCTCTTCTGGCGGAATTGGGCTGCTTTGAGGTTATCTCGAATGACTTTGCACATTTCTTCTGCCTCTGTGATTAAGTCATTACCCAAAAGCTGACGTTCACCGGTTTCAGACCAGTTGAGAGGGGTAAGGCACTTCCTGCCATACCGAATTTCAAATGGGGCCTTGCCTGAACTTGCTTGAAAACTGATGTTGTAGGAGAATTCAGCATAAGGAAGGCAATCCTCCCACTTCATGCCGAAGGAGATCACACAAGCCCTGAGCATATCTTCAAGAATTTGATTGACACGCTCGACTTGACCGCTAGTTTGAGGATGGAAAGCTGTGCTGAAGCGGATGTTGGTGCCCATGGCCTTCTGAAAAGAATCCCAAAACTTGGAGGTAAAGATGCTGCCCCGGTCTGAAGAGATCACTTGAGGAATACCGTGCAGAGAGACAATACGAGAGGTATAGAGTTCCGCCAATTGAGCTGCAGTGATCGACTCTTTGATAGGCAGAAAATGAGCCACTTTGGTGAGTTTGTCGATGAGAACGAATATAGCATCATTGCCACTCTTGGACTTTGGAAACCCAGTCACGAAGTCCATTTCAATGTGGTCAAACTTCCATTCCGGAATGGCAAGAGGTTGGAGGAGACCAGCTGGTCTTTGGTGTTATGCCTTCACTCTTCTGCAGACATCACAATCATTCACGAATTGAGCAATCTCGCGCTTCATTCGAGTCCACCAATAAGCTTGCTTAAGGTCCTAATACATCTTCGTGCTCCCAGGGTGGATGGAGAGGAGAGAATTGTGAGCCTCGTTCATGATCACTTTACGGAGGTCTACTTTGGGTACAATAATACGATCCTCGAAGAAGAGAGTATCCTTGTCATCAAGGCGGTAGCACTTGTACTTGGGTTGACTCTTGGCAATCCCAATCTTCACCTTTTTCACCATATCATCAAGAAGTTGGGCTCGGCGAATCTGGTCTTCTAAGGTAGGAGAGACTTGAAGGTTGGCAAGGAAACCTTGAGGAACAACTTGCAGATTAAGTTTGCGGAAAGCTTCACAAAGCTCGGGTTGATAAGGCTTGAGAATAAGACTGTTGCAATAAGCCTTTCTGCTCAATGCGTCAGCAATCACATTGGCCTTGCCTGGAGTATACTCGATACTCGGATTATACTCTTGAATCATTTCGACCCATCGAGTTTGCCTGAGGTTGAGATGAGGCTGAGTGAAGATGTACTTGAGACTCTTGTGATCAGTGAAAATGTCCACTTTTCTTCCCAATAGAAGATGTCTCCAAGTCAAAAGAGCATGCAGAACTGCCGCCAACTCGAGATCATGAGTGGGGTAGTTCTTCTCATTAGGCTTCAATTGGCGAGAGGTATAAGCAACAACTTTCTTCTCTTGCATCAATACTGCGCCAAGACCATGGAGAGAGGCATCACAAAAGACCTCGTACGGCTTGGATTCATTAGGCGGGGTCAGAACTGGAGCAGTGATCAATTTCTCTTTCAAAGTGTTGAAAGCAATGTCACACTCCGGAGACCAAATGTACTTGACGTGCTTCTGGAGAAGATTAGAGAGAGGCTTCGCGATCTTAGAAAAGTTTTCAATGAATCTTCGACAATAGCTTGCGAGACCAAGGAAACTACGGAGTTGCTTCATGTTCTGAGGAGGTTTCCAATTCACAATTGCAGACACCTTCTCAGGATTCATGGCAATGCCCTTGGCAGAGATGATATGACCAGGATAAAGAACCTCATCGAGCCAAAATTCGCACTTGGAGAACTTGGCGTAGAACTTGTGTTCCCTCAGCTTATCGAGTACCAAACGCAAGTGCTTGGCATGATCTTCCTTGTTCTTCGAGAAAACCAGAATGTCGTCGAGATAGACCAAAACGAAGTCATTGGTGTAGGCGTTGAAGATGAAATTCATCATGCGAGAGAAAGTCGGAGGAGCGTTGACGAGGCCAAAAGACATGACAGTGTATTCATATGAACCATAGCTTGTCCTGAAAGCCGTCTTGGGAATATCTTGCTCACGGATTCGAATCTGATGATAACCCATACGGAGATCAAGCTTGGAGAATACTTGGGCACCTTTGAGTTGTTCGAACAGCTCGTTGATGTTGGAAAGTGGGTATTTGTTCTTGATGGTCTTCTTGTTCAATGGACGGTAATCAACACAAAGTCGGTCCGTTCCATCTTTCTTCTTCACAAAAAGAACACCACAACCCCACAGAGAAGAACTAGGCCGGATCAGACCCATTTTCTCTTGCATATCAAGTTGCTTCTTTAGCTCCTTCAACTCTTCAGGTCCGAGCTTGTAAGGACGCTTGCACCCAGGTTCCGTGCCAGGCTCAAGATCAATAACGAATTCAACTGGCCGGTGCGGAGGCATTCCTGGAAGCTCTTCTGGAAAGACGTCTTAACATTCGCAAATGACTGGAATTTGCGAAATAGCATCGAGTTCACCCTTCTCATTGAGAGAAAACAGACGGATGGTATCATCACGAGCGGCAAAGACAATTACATCCTCAGACGAATGAGTCAATCGAATCTGCCTGGCTGCACAATCAAGCTGAGCCTTGTGCTTAGAAAGCCAATCCATTCCGAGAATAAGATCAATATCCGAGTCACGAAGAACATTTGGAGAGGACAAGAACTTATAGTCACCCAAAGTGATAGTAACATCCGGAACGCATACTCAAGATGTCATTTGATGGGCCGGAGAGACAATAGCCAACGGTTTCAGCAACACTTGAGTAACGAAATCATGCTTAGATGCAAAAGGTCTCGACATGAAACAATGCGATGCACCAGTGTCAAAAAGAACTTTTGCAGGAACATCGTTAATAGGAATGTTACCCATAATCACATCTGACGAGTCCTCTGCCTGGGCTGCGTTCATCAAATTGACCTTGGCGTGCTTGGGGTTATGCTTGACCACAGCTGTACTTGCCGATCTAACAGGAGGAGGAAGAAGACGCCTCTGGTTGAAACACTTGTTGGCATGGTGACCCTTCTGTTGGCACTTGTTGCACGTGACCTATGAAACCGGACGGTGATACGGAGCACTCGATCTTGGAGCTTGAGACGAAGTCTTGTTCTGAAAGCCTGGGTTGGGTGGGTGGAAAGAACCACTGCCACCTTTGCTCTT
Source organism: Triticum dicoccoides (assembly GCF_002162155.2). Classification (NCBI taxonomy): domain Eukaryota; kingdom Viridiplantae; phylum Streptophyta; class Magnoliopsida; order Poales; family Poaceae; genus Triticum; species Triticum dicoccoides. The sequence goes on along the minus strand of NC_041392.1, from coordinate 465,841,684 downwards.
CTGCTGATACGGCTGATAGAACGGAGGAGGAAGCCAATACTTCTGCTGCTTGGCCACTTGAGTAGAGGAAGAAGGAGTAACATCTCTGACTCGCTTCTTGGAAGCATCACACCTCAACTGATCAGCCTCTTGCTTCAATGCCATGTTGTAGAACTCATCGTACCTCAAGGGCTCAAAGAGAACAAGAGCTAGCTGAATTCTTCTCTGAGACCACCCCTGAACTGGTATATCATGCTCTTCTCATCAGGGACGTCCTGCTTGGCAAAGCGGGCGAGCTTCTGAAACAACTTGTTGTAGTCATAGACAGATAAAGAGCCTTGCTTCAGGTTGCGGAATTCCTCACGCTTGCTTTCAACCACGCTCTGGGGAATATGATGAGCTTGGAAATCTCGACGGAATTCATCCCAAGTGATAACACGTCCACCTCTGGAATCCTTGTACTGCTGGAACCATTCTGCAGCTTGATCTTTGAGTTGGAAGGAAGCGAACTTGACAAATTCCTCAGGCCTGACGTTACTGCACTCGAAATGCTTGCACAGATCCACAATCCAATCGTTAGCATCGGTTGCCTCAACACAATTGCTGAAAGTCTTTGGCCCATTAGCAAGGAACTGGTTGAGTGTAGCAAAGTGATTCTGATTGTTGCCTTGATTGCTCTCTTGAAGAATTTGCATGATCAACTATGTGTTTGCATTGGTTGTGGCCATAACAGCTTGCCATGCCTCCGGAGGAGGTGGAGGTGGTGGCGGATCAGGATTCGGAGTCGTGCGCGTTGGAGGAGCCATCCTGAAGAGGTTGACATCCATTAGCACCGTGATAGACAAATATTGAAGCTGAATCCAATGGAATGAAAATTGCAACATATAGTCTTCACATCCGAACAAAATGAACGAATGCATTCCTCTTGGAATGGTCACATATCCATAAATTGAGAAGCCACGTAGAATTAAGGTAGAGGAATAAATCAACAAGGTACGGATCAAGAACGAATAATTGGTAAGAAATCCCAATCTCAAACCAGATATTCGTGGAAGAAGAACTAGAGCTACTAGAATTCCCACCTATGAAACTCCCAAACCTTTCCGGTTATGCAATCAGGTGTTGGGGATACAGGGGAAGCATAATATCTCACCCAAACTAGCAAATCCTACATCCAGCTGTATCCATCCTTCAACACATAACCAAGAAACCTTCGGAAACCATCTACCTCAACCTTCGAAAAGCATCCGTTATACAAGTTATGGCGATACTCCCGAACTCCCGCCCCAGTACTGGGTGGCGTCGAGGTTATCTCACCAACGAACTGCATAAAAGCGATTTTCGATGTCGGCGAACTAAACTCAGGTATTCCAGAACTTCAATGATAACATTATGATGACAACACCTCAGAGCTCAACTTCCCGGGACACTTCCACTAAACCCCTGACAGGAGGCACCAAGACAATGTTCTCATCATAAAACCATGGGAACGATTCCAAGATACCCGCGTGATCCTAAATTTTTTTAGTGAAATTTGAGAAGAGAAGAGTCAAAACTCTACGTCAGAATGCCTTACCAGAGCGATGAGGAGACTGGGAAGTAAAAAAGAATTCCTAAACTCTCCGATATATAATTCCTAAATGACTCAAAACATTTTTCTAGACACAACTCGGCTGCTAAAAACGATCAAGCAATGGGGCTCCTAAGGTCGGGGAAGGCTCTGATTACCAACTTGAAACACCCTCGATGCGACTATATCTCCCACGTGTCGAGGCATGACTTAGAGGCATAATTGCATTGAAGGCATATGTCGCAAGTTAGGCAATCTTCACAACATCCCATGTAATATAGATAATAAAAGGGGAGATAACATAGTTGGCTTACACTCGCCACGTCAATCAAGTACATAAATAACATTACATCAACCAAACACTCATGGCCCAAATACGACGCCAAAATAAAAGATAACCCAACATGCGACACGGTCCCGATCACCCCCAACTGGGCACCACTATTGATCATCAGGAAAGGAAACATAGTAACATTGAGAGTCCTCGTCGAACTCCCACTTGAGTTCAAGCGCGTCTCCTGGAGCGGAATCATCAGGCCCTGCATCTGGTGGAATAGTAATTTGTGAGCCACAGGGACTCAGCAATCTCGCACCCTCGCGATCAAGACTATTTAAGCTTATAGGTATGGCAAGGTAAATATAAGTGGAGCTGCAGCAAGCGACTAGCAAAATATGGTGGCTAACTTATTCGCAAAAGAGAGCGAGAAGAGGAGGCAAAGCACAAGCGAGAAACTAGATAGCAACCTGCGCAAACATTACTCCAACACCGTGTCCACTTCCCGGACTCCGCTGAGAAGAGGCCATCACGGTAACACACTCAGTTGATTCATTTTAATTAAATTAAGGTTCAAGTTATCTACAACCGGACATTAACAAATTCCCATCTGCCCATAACCGCGGGCACGGCTTTCGAAAGTTCAAATCCCTGCAGGGGAGTCCCAACTTAGCCCATGACAAGCTCTCACGGTCAACGAAGGAATAGACCTCCTCCGAAGACGTTCCGATCTGACTCGGTATCTTGGTTCTTCAAGACACTTCGACAGGTTAAAACAAGACCAGCAACACCGCCCGAATGTGCCGACAAATCCCGATAGGAGCTGCACATATCTCGTTCTCAGGGCACAATCGGATAAGCAATCCGTACAACTAAAACCAGCCCTCAAGTTTCCCCGAGGTGGCGCTGCAAGGGACTCTAGGTTGGACCAACACTCAGAGGAGCACTGGCCCGGGGGGGTTTAAAATAAGATGACCCTCGGGCTCCGGAAAACCCAAGGGAAAAAGAGGCTAGGTGGCGAATGGTAAAACCAAGGTTGGGCATTGCCGGAAAAGCTTTAATCAAGGCGAACTATCAAGGGGTTCCCATTATAACCCAACCGCGTAAGGAACGCAAAATCCGGGAACATAACACCGATATGACGGAAACTAGGGCGGCCAGAGTGGAACAAAACACTAGGCGAGAGGCCGAGCCTTCCACCCTTTACCAAGTATATAGATGCATTAATATAACATGGCAATATAATGATATCCCAACAAGTAAATAAATGTTCCAACAAGGAACGGCCTTCAATCTTCACCTGCAACTAGCAACGCTATAAGAGGGGCTGAGCAAAGCGGTAACATAGCCAATCAACGGTTTGCTAGGACATGGTGGGTTAGAGGTTTGACATGGAAATTTGGGAGGTTTGAAAGCAAATGGTAGGCATCTTAGCATTGGCATAGCAAAAGAGCGAGCAAACTAGCATAGCAAAGATAGTAGTGATTTCGAGGGTATGATCATCTTGCCTGCATAGTTGTCAGAGTTGACTGGATCCTCGAAACCAAACTCAACGGGCTCCTCGTTAACGAACGTGTCTCCCGGCTCTACCCAAACAAGACAAACAAGCAACAAGGACAGAATCAATCACGTGCAAGCTCAAACAAAATGATGCGATGATGGTATGCTATGCGGGATGCGATGCGGGATGCATATGCAAGATGTGACAAGGGATGCATGAACCTGGCCTCAACTTGGAAATCCAAGTGTTCCACTGGAGATATGAGATGAAATCGCTTGAAAACGATATAAAGAACGCCGGAATCGGAGTTACGGTTTGGAAATGGCAAGCGATTCAAATATGGCACCGGTCTGCGATTTACAGCAAGTAGCCATCTAAATGCAATGGGATAAACATGCTACAGCACCCAAACATGACAACAAAATACATGGCAGGGATGCATTCAAGATGCTTAACAAAAGTCTAGCACTGAGCTACGGCCAATTCATCCATTAACAGGTTCAAACAAGCATGGCAAAAATGCATATGGCAAACAGATCTCAGACTTAGTGAAATTAACACTTGTCTGAAATTTCAGATCAGGTAGCACTCTTCGAAGCAAAAAAACTATATGCTACTGGACCTGAACATGGCAAAGTAAAGCATGTCATGGAGCTACTCAGGGAGCTTAACAAAAGTCCCTTAGTGACCTTGAGCCAAAAGGAATCAGAAAATACAATTGCAAGCATGTGAACATAGCAAAAACATAATCAGATCACGGACTTAGTGAAAATTGGAGCATGCTGTAAACAGATATCAAGTAGGCATGTTTACGAGCTCGATGCACTCACTACTGTGCAAGTCATGACAAGATAAGCATACATCTATTAAGAATACACAAAATGCAAGCTAGACATGGAAAGAACAATAGCATAGCATGCACGGATCAACTACAACATCATCGGCAAAATTGCAAACAAGTTGATAATCTGCCCAGTTCACAAAGTAGCAAAAGTAGAGCTCGATTGACTCAAGCTAGGGTGCTCCATAATTGCAAACAAAGACATGTACGGATAGAGCACTACAAGATTAACAAAACATCCTTACTGATCATCCTCAAAAGAGGCATGGATCACTAGGAAACAACATGAACATATGAGCATATGAGATAAAGAGCTCAAGGACTTGGTGGAATTGCTAAGTCCCTGAAATCAGAATTACCAAGTGCACCACTTTGCAAGCTCGTGCTAGTCACCACACACATCACAAAAATACATGGGTTGCACCTCTGGAAAGATGGCAAAACCCTTAACAAAACATATGAAGAACTCATGGGCATATCATGCACACATTAATCATGGCAAAAATGACAAAAGGCTAAATGGAGCAGCAGATCTGGCAATTAACTCAAGTAGCCCTCTTCTAACAGCATTTCGGGCATCAAGATGAACTCAAATGAAAATGATGCAATGGAATGAAATGATGTACTCTCTGAGATGAACATTTTGATATGCTATATGCCAAAAACGGAGTTACGGATGAGGAGTTACGAGGCTATGAACATGAGCATATGGGCTAGGGTTTCAAGAGAAAAAGTCAACCCGAGGAGATATTTTCAGATCTGGATCGGCCGAGCACGGAAATCGAGGATCGTCGCCGGGGCTCGCCGGAGTTCGTCGCGGCTCGCCGGGAGGAAGAGGACACCGGGGCTTCGAGCGCCGGTGACCGGGGCGACGAGGGGCGTAGGCGGCA
>NC_041392.1:465798804-465836117 GCF_002162155.2 Triticum dicoccoides | reverse complement strand
GGAAGGCGGTGGCGCGGAGGAGTGCGGCGGCCGGAGTGGTGGAAGGCGGCGGCGGGACGAAGGGCGCGGGCGGCGGCGGCCTCGGGCTTGCGGGGGCCCGATGTGGGCTCCGCGGGCCTTAGGCGGCGGCAGGTTGGTGGCGGTGACGTGGCAGGCGGCGGTTGGAGGCAGCGGATCCGGACGTTGTCCGGCTCCGTCCGGACACGTCCGTCAGCGGCGGAGATCCGAAAATTTAGGGTTAGGACGGGGGAGGATCCGGATTTTCGGGGAGAGGCCTTTAAATAGAGGTAGAGGGCGCTAGCAGAGTCCAAATGAGGTGCGGTTTTCGGCCACGCGATCGTGATTGAACGCTCTAGATGATGGAGAGGGTTTAGGTGGGTTTTGGGCCAAATTGGAGGGGTGTTGGGCTGCAACACACACGAGGCCTTTCCGGTCCATCGGTTAACCGTTGGAGTATCAAACGAAGTCCAAATGATACGAAACTTGACAGGCGGTCTACCGGTAGTAAACCAAGGCCGCTTGGCAAGTCTTGGTCCAATCCGGAAATGTTTAATCCCCACACACGAAAAAAAGCTAGAAATGACCACCGGAGGAGAACGAAGCGCCGGAATGCAAAACGGACAACGGGGAAAATGCTCGAATGCATGAGACGAACACGTATGCAAATGCAATGCACATGATGACATGATATGAGATGCATGACAACGATAACAACACACGGAGACAAAAACCCGAACCCAAGAAAATAAAATAACTTAACGCCGGAAACGGCAAGAGCTGGAGTACAAATTGGGAAAGTTACATCCGGGGTGTTACAGCCTCAAAGGCCATCAGGCTCTTTGTGACGTGCTTAAAAAGCAGATCCTCAACAGGAACCCTAGGAAAGAGGGTATTTCCTTTGAGAGGAAAATCAATACTGATGGGGCCTACTAGAAACCTAAGCAGTATCCCAAAACCTCATGGGTTGCTGCAAAGGGACCTTTAGTGGATCCATCTACTTTATCTGGCTTTACATGTGAATCTTCATATTCTTCTGATGAGTCAATTGACTCCGACTATAAACTGTTGAAAAATCATAATGGTGAAGTATTTGCTAGATATGTTGGCACTAACTGCAGGAACGGTCCTCCTATGAAGAAAATCTGGGTTCCCAAAAGATGCCTTGAAAATCTTCAGGTGAATTTAATCATGACACCACCTGTGAAGAATAGGAACCCCAGATCAAATTCTTCATATGGACCAAATTCTTCATATGGATCCAAGTCCTCATACGGACCAAACTCCTCACATAGATCATATTCCTCAAAAGGATCAAAGTCCTCATATGAACATCATCGTGCTAACCCATCTGTTTCGCAGGGAAGATCTAAGGATTATGGATATGTGCATTATTCTTCAAATCATTATGTTCATAAGTCCTCGAAGAATTTCTCTGCTTACTCTTATGCTTACCCTATCCACTCTTGTGTGAAACAAAGTGCATTGGCATCTATGCCACCTTTCTCTTATGGAGCTCGCAGAATGATGAACTCTTTGCCACCCCTTCAGATGTGGGTGGTGAAGAAAAAGAACTAATCTCTTATGCAGGGTCAGGTCTCCAGACAAGCTTAATCGTCTGAAGAATTTGCTGGAGACCTGAATATGCTTGAAAGGACTTAAGCTATTCATGAATAAATGAATTTTCATTTCTCACGTCCTCATACTGTTTTATCTGTTCTATTGTTTGATGAAATTGATACCATAATCTTCACTGATGAAGTATATGAGTTCGTAAGTTGCACTAATTCATCTGCAGGATGATCAACCCAAAGCCACTAAGTGGGTCCTCGATAGTGGATGTACAAATCACATGACTGGTGACATGAGCTTATTGATGGAATTAGCTTTATCTCCGTCACATCTGAAGCATATCACCTACGCTGACAAAGGCAAAAGCAAGGTATTGGGTCTAGGTAAGGTTGCAATCTCAAAGGATCGACACATGGACAAAGTCATGCTTGTCGAGTCCTTAGGGTTCAACCTCATGTCTGTCTCAATGATTTGTGATCTTGCTATGGTTGTTGTCTTTGGCAAGTATCATTGTGTTGTGATCATGGAAACTAACAATTCCAAAGTCTACGAAGGCTTTCGGAGAGGAGATTTGTACATTGCTGATTTCTCTATAGGACCACAACCTACTACATGTCTACTTGCAAAAGCTTCAGAAGGCTGGCTATGGCATCAACGACTTGGTCACGCTGGCATGAGGAATCTTCACACGCCCGCGAAGAAGAAGCATGTCATTAGCATTGAAAATGTCAAATTCCTCAAGGATCACTTATGCGGAGCCTGTGAAGCTAGAACGATAACCAAGGCCAAGCATCCAACAAAGACTATCATGACTACTACTCGACCATTTGAATTGCTTCACATGGATCTCTTTGGCCCTACTCACTATGCCACATTTACCAATGTTGCATCGTTATATGGCTTTGTCATTGTTGATGATTATTCTCAATATCCATGGGTCCATATTATCATTTACAAAACTGAAGTGCAGGAAGTCTTCAAACAATTTTCCTCGAGGGCTTTGACCAACTTCGGTGTGAAAATCAGAAGTGATAATGGAACTGAGTTCAAGAACACTGGCCTTGATGACTATCTTGATGAACTTGGTATTACTCATGAGTTATCTGCTCCTTATACTACTCAGCAAAATGGCGTCGTGGAGCGCAGGAACATGACCTTTGTTGAGATGGCCCGCACTATGCTTGATGAGTACAAGACACCTCCTCACTTTTGGCCTGAGGCAATCGATACTGTGTGCCACATCATCAACAGGGTATATCTTCACAAATTCTTCAAGAAGACTGCATATGAACTCCTCACTGACAAGAAACCCAATGTGAGTTATTTCAAAGTCTTCGATGCTAAATGTTGGATTAGAGATCCTCATCATAGTTCTAAATTTGCACTAAAAGCACATGAAGGTTTTATGCTCGGTTATGGTAAGGACTCGCACACCTACAGAGTCTTCAACACCTGTCATCACAAGGTTGTTGAAACTGTAGATGTGTGGTTCGATGAGACTAATGTCTCTCAAAGAGAGCACCTACCTCCTGTGACAGATGAAATACCTCCTAAGGAATCTATTAAGTTCAAGGCTACTGAGGATGTCATTCCTACTGAAGAATTTGCTGAATAAGTCATTCCAGAACATGAGGAACGTCATGCTGATGCACCTGAAGAAAATGGTGCTGAAGAAAATACTGATCAAATTCCTCAACGTCAACCCGCTCATCCTCACGTTGGAAATGAAGTGCAAATTGAGAAAATCATCAGCGACATCAACATTCCAGGTCCTCTCACATGCTCAAGAGCTTCACATTTATCTAACTTTTGTGGGCTCTTTGCTTTCGTCTCCATCACAGAGCCCACTAAGGTAGATGAAGCAATTCTGGAGCTTGACTGGATTCAAGCTATGCAAGAGGAATTACATCAATTCGAGCTCAACAATGTCTGGGAACTGGTCAAACGTCCAGATCCTCGCAAGCACAATATCATCGGCACAAGGTGGATCTACCGCAACAAGCAAGATGAAAATGGCCTAGTGGTGAGGAATAAGGCACGGCTTGTAGCTCAAGGCTACACACAGGTTGAAGGAATTGATTTTGATGAAACTTTTGCACCTATTGCTAGACTTGAGGCTATTCGCATAGTAATTTCTTATGCTAACCATCATGATATCATCTTATATCAAATGGATGTGAAAAGTGCATTCCTCAATGGTAAGCTTGAGGAAGAAGTATATGTTGCTCAACCCCCAGGTTTTGAAGATCCAAAGCATCCAGACAAAGTCTTCAGACTCAATAAGGCCCTCTATGGCCTCAAGCAGGCCCCATGGGCATGGTATGATACTTTGAAGGAATTCCTCATGAAGAAAGGCTTCAAACCCGGTTCACTTGACCCAACTCTTTTCACTAAATCTTATGATGGTGAACTATTTGTGTGCCAAATTTATGTTGATGACTGTACTGACCAACGTTACAGTGATGAATTTGCCAATATGATGAGTGAAGAATATCGAATGTCTATGATGGGAGAATTGAAATTCTTCTTAGGTCTTCAAATTCGTCAACAACGCAATGGCATATTCATATCTCAGGAGAAATACCTCAAGGATGTACTGAGGAAATTCGGCATGCAAGATTGCATAGGAGTCAAAATCCCTATGCCCACAAATGGCCATCTATGCACTGATGAAAATGGTATTGACTTCGATCAAAAGGTATACCACTCCATGATTGGTTCTTTATTGTACCTATGTGCATCTATGCCAGATATTATGCTTAGTGTTTGCATGTGTGCCCGATTTCAAGCTACACCGAAGGAATCACACCATAAGGTTGTGAAGCATATTCTTTGATATCTATCTCACACACCAACACTTAGATTATGGTACCCCAAGGGCTCGGCTTTTGATCTCATTGGATTTTCAGACTCTGACTATACTGGTGATCATGTGGATCGCAAGTCAACATCTGCACATGCCATTTCCTTGGACGATCTTTGGTCTGTTGGTCCTCGAAGAAACAGAACTGCGTATCACTGTCTACTGCTGAAGCTGAGTACATTGCTATTGGCTCTTGCTGTGCTCAGCTACTATGGATGAAGCAAACTCTCAAGGACTACGGCGTCAACGTGAAGAATGTGCCACTCTACTGTGACAATGAGAGTGCCATCAAGATTGCTCATGACCCAGTTCAGCACTCGAAGACAAAGCACATTCATATTCGTCATCATTTTCTTCATGATCATGTGTTGAAGGGCGACATCTCTATTGAGCATGTGAAGACTGAAGAACAGCTAGCTGATATCTTCACTAAGCCCTTGGATGAGAAGAGATTTAGCAAGTTGCGGTGTGAGCAAAATATCCTAGATCTTCGAATGTTCTCTGAAAAGGACACTCATCCTAACACTTATGCAAAATTTATGACTTCGATGTGCAACACATGAAGAAACGTTTTTCTTCAATCAATGAAGACTAACACTCTAAGTGTGAAGAAATTAACGAAGAATTTGATTCTCAGAACCCTACGACAATTGTACGTGGTGTCTGAAATCATCATTCTTATATGGTGGGTCACGCCACCACAAAATGTTGAAAATCTTCAATTTGAGTTTTTCCTCAGTTGTTCCAATATATGAGTTTATGTCCTCTACAGCATTCACTTATAGCTATTTCTTCATATTTGTCTTTTCTGCTAAGTGAATGTGATCGGATCCTTCCCCCTCTATGCTATACTCAACCCAATCTATTCACAAATTCTTCATGTGCGTTCTATTTAAAAATCCTTCAAAATCTTCACTGTGTCCTTGTCAGCTGAAGAATTTGCGAACATAATTTTTAACTTATCCTATCTAAATTTTCTGCTTTGCCGCTCAAACCGTTCCACGTCCCACGACAACACTTATCTATTCACCCACGATCTCACACAATCTCCAATTCTCAGTACGTGAGTGACACATGTCAAGCGAATGAGAAGGGTCAGGGGCACGTTCGTCCAATTTCTTCGGGCAAACAATTTTTGCACCGTGGCTATAAATACCCCTTCCCTTCCTCACTTCACTTTTACTCCGCTCATTCTCACTCCAGCTCCAGCTTCTCAAACCCTAGCACCGCCGCTACTTCATCATCGCTGGTGAGGAAGAGCTTCACTGCCTCGACCTCGTCGTTGTCGTACTTGCGCTGGCTGTGGATTTCTTCACTCCGCTGCCGCCATAGCTGTCTTCCTCTGCCAAGTTAGGGCGTGGAAGATCTAAACTGACGAACTTCACATCTACACCTCTCAGTTCATCGTGTTCTTTGTCCAGGGTAATTAAAAGTTAGTTTAACTACCCTCTTTGATTCAAATGATAACTACAAAATCTTCAAAAGGTGTTTATTCTTCAAATTCATCACACACTGAACACCTCACATGTCATCTGTTCTTGACTCATTTCTCTAAGCTACATTTTTCTTCAAGGTTCCTCAATTGTGTGGATTTTCGATCTATAAAACTTTGGAACCTAAGACAAAGAACGCTTAGTGAATTTCTTCAAGACTCATCTGGTCAAAATCATCAAACTTGTTCTTTTTGAAAAATCTCTGAGAACGCATATGACCTCTCCATATTCCTCGCAACTATACTTTGTTCACAGGTACTCATGTCAGCTGTTGAATCACTAGGTTCTCATCAACTTAACTCATTTGCAGCGTTCCTCAAAGAAAAGTTGCATACATCTTCAGAGAATTCCATTGTTCAAATTCCTCATCTGAAGAAAATGGCTGATGGAAAGAAGCCACAGAAGGGAGGAAAGAGGCTGAGGTCAACACATCATTTGAAATCCATGATGATATTTATGTTGGGTACTGCACACCCCCTGAGGAGGACAAAAATCAGCGCAAAGTGCGCATTCAAAAGATTGAGAGGAGATGGGCAAGAGAGTGGAGGGAGTACAGGTATGTTACTCCCAAGTACATGAAGAAATTCGCTCTCAATCCTCCATGCCCAAGACCTCAATCGGCACCTGGCCAAGAAGCAGATCCCACCAGCCTCAAGCGCGGTGAGGATTATCCTGATGAATGGGCCAAGCGCCAGGCCAAGCTAGCCAAAGTAGCTAAGGAAGCAGTGAGGAAATTTAATGAAGATTCTGCTACTCTTGCTGTCACTGCTGAGGCCTCTGCAAGCAAGCCAAAGAAGGCCATGACAAAGAAGCCTGCTTACAAGCCAAGTGCTTCACCCTCAATGCCCTCACGGCCAAGTTCCTCAGCAATGCCCTCAAGGCCAAAGTCCTCAGCTCCTCCACCAAAGCCCTCAGCTGGTCCAACCAAATCCTCCGCACATGTGCATCTCGCCACGTGCCAAAGGACAGCATGCCTCTCTATTGCCTCAGGAGCATATGCTAGTTCCTCAGCACCACTGCATTCTTCAACTGGTCCCACTCTGTTGAAGACCAAGGCAACTACTGGACGAGGTTCTCGACCAAGTCCTCAAAAGAAGCATGTCACTTTTCATGTGCCGTCCGATGAAGATGAAGTTGATGATGATGAACTTGTAGAAATCATCAGAGATAGGCAGGTCAGGGCCACTAGAGCCAAGGGCACAAGTGTGCCTCTGCTTTTGGATCCAAAGTTGATCCTTGAGTACATTGCTCTATGGAATAAGGAACCCAATACTCCTATGCCTGACTTCAAGTTGACTCCTGGCCAAAGTCATACGTTGACTCACTTCATACAAGAAGAAAAATGGAAGTTTGAGAAGGCCAGGCAGATCAAGAAAGCGCAGTACAAAAAGGAGTGCTTCCTGAAGAAAAACGTTGTCTCTATGACAACTTAAGAACTTGTCACTATTCAACCTGAGATCAAGAAACACAGTGATGAGTTTGACGCATACCGTGTCGATTGGCTTGGAGCCAAGGTCCGTTTTGTGAAACTCATTGATCAATTCACTTCAAATGTTGCAGCCCCAACGCAACAGGAAATTCCTCAGGCTGAAGCATCTGCTCAGCCCACTGAAGAAAATGCCATCACCGCTGATGACAATCAGGCTGCTGAAGAAAATGCTAATTCCAGGGCTGATGACTGCATTCCAGCCATTAAAGAAACTGCCAGGGCAACCTCTAGTGTTGTGCCTGAAGAAAGTGAAGACGTCAGGGCAACTGCATCAGTTGCGCCTGAAGAAATTCAACCAAATTCCTCTGCTCCTCCTGCGCCTACACAAACTCCGATCCTTCCATCTGCATCAGATGTGAAGAAGACCAAGGCTGCAGAGCGTGCAACTGTGAAGAAAATGAAGGCATCAACTTCATCAGATTCTTCAGCCCCGAAGAAGATGAAGCCATTGACTAGCTTATTTGACAACCCAATTGATGTTGTTCCTATCTCAACCATGCCATCAAAGGACCTTATTCCTTTTGATGAAGACTATATGATTCCAAGTGAATCTGATGAAGAGAATCCTTCTGCTGCTTTGCCAGAGCAGTTGGATGAAGAAATTGAAGTGGATGAAAACCCTTCAACCCCAATTATCTCATCTCTCATGCCTTAGCTCACTGCTGAAGAGGCCGGCGTTGAAGATGTGGACATTGGAAGCACTACTCAAGTGATGAAAGATGACTTTGGGGAAGTCAGCACCCCAATTCTCCTCTGTTCACACCTCTTCAACAAATTCCTCAGTCCCCAGTAACTACTGAAGTACAAATGAGATCTGAAGAACCTCATGCAACTTCGTCCATCCATGAAGAAATTCCAGCCACTAGTGCTGATGAAAATGTAAATGAAGAATTGATGTCCCAGGCTGCAACTGAAGAAGTACCTGAAATTCCTCAGCCTCTGGAACCTGAGATCGAGATCCCTGAGGTTGTGATGCAATTGACTAACACTCCTCACGCCAAGCCAAAGGATCCCTTCTCAAAGAAGAAAATATTCAAGGCTGATGACTTCTTTGGCGAGCATATATTCTTCACTCACTACAACCCTTATAACTCTGCTCGTCTTAGGAGGAAGCGCTTCTGGACTGCCAGCCAGGCCAACTTCTATTCTTCACTACTCTTCAACAAGGACAAAATCTTCTACCATGAGCATATTCCTCATGTAGACATGGAATCATTGCCTTGTTTCACTCCTGTGCTCAGTGTGCTTCATGACGCATGCCTCCTAAACTTTTGCTCTGACATTGTTGATTGGAATGAAGAGCTCATTCTTCAGTTCTATGCAATACTGCACATCACCGGTGATCCTGAAGACATCAACACCTGGGTCTTGGACTGGATGACCGATAATACTCATTATAAGGCACCGACCTTTGAATTGCTTCACGCCCTGCCCATCAGTCCATCCAGTGAAGGAGCTCGCTGCCTGTACCAAGAACCTGAACTCACTGCTCATTACATGCAAGTGTTAATGAAACCTCTGAAGTCCGGTCAAGCCCCAAGGACCAAATTCCTCGTAAAGGACTTACTCTATGTGCCCATAATAGTCTATCGCATTCTGACGAGGACAACAAGTCCCATCAAAGGCCACGACTCATCTGATGAGGAAATAGTTGGCATCATGAAGAATCTGCTATTCAACATCATTCATAGCATTCCTGTCAATTACTATGATTCTTCATGAGGACTATGGCAAATGTTGCACTCTCTCTATTTGAGTTGAAGCCTTATGCTCCTTGGATTATGAGATTCCTCAGAACAAGGTATTCCCTCAACTACAAGGCTGATTTTCAGAATCACCACAGCTATCTGCCCCCGATTGAAGTTCTCAAGCAGAATTATACCTCAGCTGATGAAAAGGGCAAGGCACCTCTGGTCATTGATGAAGGCATTCGTCCATTGGATGGTCAGTTTTGCAAAGTTGCATCTCATTCCACCAATGATGACTCTGCCACACATGATTCTTCTGCTAATGCACCCAAGTCTACTCCTCAAGCCACAGCTCCACGTGTGATGACTGACCGTGAGCTGCTTCTTAGTCTTCACTAGAAGGTGGATCGAAACTATAAATGGGTTAAGCGTCAGTTTGGTTCTATTCTTCACAACATGACTGCTACACATAATGCAGTGAAGAAAAACCATTACTACCTCCATGAAGTCTTCGGTCGCACCTGTGCTGTCTTATCACATCTGTATGGTGACGAAGATATGAAGAAAATGGGTCTCAAGGAAGATTTTGACTGATCTGCACCTCCACCGAAGAAATTCAAGAAGGTCAAGGTTCCTTCTTTGGTGACCATCTCCTATTCTTCATCCTATGACACTGACGAGTATGAAGACTTGGACGACACTGCGGCAGGCCCTATAACGACAAACGACCCCAACACCGCTGGCGCTCCTCCATCAACTTGATATTCCTCAGGGGCGTTAGTCCTCATTTTCGATCCTATTGGTCATTCGATGACAAAGGGGTAGAAATTTGAGTTAGTATTCAAGCGGGTCTACTTTTATGGGCGTTTTTTTCAAAGTTACAACTCTCGTTCTTTTGAGACTTTATTCGATCGAGTTGTAAAATTAAACTCTATGGTGGCCTGATACTTTTGCTGTGTTTTCCTGCATGCTTATTCCTCGTTAATTTTAATGCATGCATGTTGAATTCCATCAATCACCATATTTCATCATGCATTTCAAATTCTTCATATTATATGTTAAATGCGTGTATGGATTACAAGATATAGGGGGAGATCTCCATGATTCTACTCTTCAAAGTGTGCATTGCTTCAAAAGCAAATTCCTCACTATGCACATCTTTAGGGGGAGTTCTTCTATATCTTGCAATCAAATTCCTCAATATCAGTATTTACACTTCATATGTTTATCCCTATTGAAAACTTAACCTATATTGTCATCAATCACCAAAAAGGGGGAGATTGTAAGTGCATCTAGTGCCCCTTAGTGATTTTGGTGTATTGAGGACTTATAGGTTAAGGGACTGATGCGTTTGTGAGTGTACATAGGTCTATAAGTCTATGAGGAGTTTGATATTTACAGAGAAAGTCGACCCCTAAAAATGAAGTTCTTCTATTGAAGACTTTAGATTTCTGAAGACTTTGAAAGTGAAGAAATTGGTGCAATCCTGAAGACTTGGTATTCATTCGAGGAACATGGAGCATGAAGAATCTTGTTTTCGTAGTTTCATTTTCTCTTTCTTGAGTCATAGGAAACACCATACTGTTAAAGAGGGTTGAGGAAATACTAAGGAAAAATTTCCATGTGATGCTCAACTCAAATCCTACACCTACCAATTCCTTCGAGTGAAGCCATTGGAAATCTCATACAGTTCCGTCATATTCTTCAGTGACAGAGACGAAGTTCTTCTAGTCTCTGAGGAATTTGTTCTGACTGAGGAGTTAGGAATTCGCCAGTGCGGATTGCCTACACAGTGAGGAACATGATAGCCCTAAGGAATTTGATACTCAAAATTCTGACCATTGCTGTGCTATGCGCCAGCTGTCCCAAAATATCTACCCACCTAACGATTATATCATTGAAGGTCATTTATGTATTATCATGTCGGGCTGCTCCCTAGGCCATAAATAGCCGCCCCCTACAACCACTAGCTGGTTGGCTGCTCCGACAGAAACTGGCACTAGTCATTTGAGAGCATCCCATCCTCTAAGGACTTTGAGTGAAAATCATCAACTGAGGAAAACCCAAACCCAAACACCTACAAACCCAAAGTGATTGAGCATCACTGAAGAGATTGATCCTGCATGGATCCGACGCTTGTTACCTTTGAAGATTGTGCATCTTCTAGACGGTTAGGCGTCATGGTCTAGAGCATCCAAGAGGAAATTGTGGATCGCCGAGTGACCAAGTCTGTGAAGGTTTGGAAGTCACCTGAAGATTTACCACGAGTGATTGGGCGAGGTCTATGTGACCTTAGCTCAAGGGGAATATGGTGAGGACTGAGTGTCCTGAGCTGCGTGTTCAGGACTGGGTGTCCGGGACTGTGTGTCCTCAGGTTTAAATACCTAGCCACCCTAACCAGACGTACAACTGTCACAACAGTTGAAACTGGTCTACCAAATCATTGGCTTCACCAAGTTACCTGGTTCCATTTCCTCAACCCTTCCATTTACTCATTTCTATGTTGTGTGCATGTTCATATCTATTTGAAGACTTTGACTGAAGACTTTCTCTATTTCTTCAGTTCAATTTCTTCAGTCTGTTTTTCTTATCATGTGTTATCCTATGTTTACGCTTTCTGTACTCTGTGCTTGTTTTCGTTTCTTCATGTAGACCATGCTCATGCACTGTTATGTTTACTTCCGAGTACTTATTCCGCTGCAAGTAGTTCTTCATTCAGGAATTTCCTCACCCTGAAATTCCTCAGTGAAAAATTCATAAAAATCGCCTATTCACCCCCCTCTAGTCGATATAAGGCACTTTCAAGATGCATCTATCTATGTACCGTCTATGATGCTAATTTCAAAAGGTTATATATGTTGCATGTGAAACTTCGTGTTGGTGCGGTTGTGTAATGGGGTAGCTAAGTGCTGAAGCTATATCAAGTTGTACTCTAGTATATTTCAATTATGAAATCCTGCTTCCTAATTATGGAAATGAAATATATTATGTGCTTAGTATGAATGTCAATTAGATTAATATATGGATTATTAATAATAGGGCAATTAGCCTGCTAATGGAAAATTAGCCTGCTAAATGGGGTTTTCTATTGCAAAAGGTTATTCAGAAAACACCATGGGCTATGACCTCAGGCAACGCACACAGTTTCTAGGAATAAACCGTGTTGGATCAATGAAAAATCACACACGATATTCTCTTGAAAACTGTTTGCGTTTGGCCAACTTGCGCAATCGTTTACGACATAAAAATTGTGTGTGACGGACACCCTTTGCCACATAGTTTCTTCTACGCACTGTGTGTGATGCATTCAATAACACAAAATGATAAAATTGTTAATATCATGTGCAATGGCAATGCTATCACAAACGATTTAACAGGGAAAATTGTGTGTGATGTACCTGTGAACGGAAACGTTTTCCTTGGAGTGACTGTGTGGGATGTATATACGAAAGGAAGTGTTTAGCGGGGACTGACTGTGTGGGATGTACTTACGACCAGAAACGATTTCGCCTGTATAATTGTATTTTTTGAGCACTACTATATGTATAACCGTATTTGATCGCTCGTCGGTCGCACATGGCCTCATTCTGCTGAGCGTGTGTACCAGGAGGGCATATCCCCGACGGTTTCTAGGTCGTGTGGGAAGGACCCCCCTATCACCCACACTCACTTGGCAATGGTTCCAAATGCTGTCGCAGAAAAGGGTTAAAAACCATTTGTATAGCACCTTACTGTACCATATCACCCTCACACCCACCAGCTCATCGAGCTCAAGAACACCTCACCTCCTGAGGTTACTCATCCACTGTACTAGTTCATCCTCGGCCCCTCGAGGCAATCCACCCACAAACTGGAGTAGGGTATTACACCGCAAGGTGGCCGGAACCAGTAAAAAACCCTATGTCTCTTGTCCTTTGGGTTCGTCGAGCTAGGCTGTGGGATCATTGAGCGAGTGAGTCGGGGAGAGAGTGTTCTTCGTGCGCGCCCCATAGTTCGAACCTCTCAAGGGCTTGCCGGAACCCGTAATCCGACACTTTGCCATTGTGGTAACCTCTTTATCTATGAAAGGAGGCCCATGGCAACCGTTGAGGAGTTTAGAAGGTTGGATAACTCACACCCCCATACGCGCGTAGCCACTCCCGCCCCTGTCGGGCAAGTGTACTACGCTCCACCACCACTCTTCCACCATCAATACACCAATGCAGGAGTATGGTTCTACGCCTCACGGTGGCTCGAACCTGGGTAAAACTCCCTATGTGATCCCTTCCGTGCTGCCCCACGCTCGTCTACTGTTTGTGCAATGCGACATCCCACCTGCCGAACTAGCAAGGGGCCCTCTAGCCCCATAGGTGGTCGTGGTTTCCTGCGACATCTTTCAAGCGCCAGGTAGGGGACCGCATGCACGAACCTGAAGGCGTGTGCAGCATGCTCTATCTATGGTCGTCCGCTCAAAGCTTGGCATTTGCAGCACCCTCGAAGACCCGGAAACTAAGCGGGGTCATCCCCGTGCCACATTACTCGCCTCCGCTCCTCGCCGTAGCCACGACAATGACGAAGAATGCCACTGGAGATAATATGCTCACCTCGGCGGCCCATATGGCATACCTGCCATTCAGGCACCGTCCCGCGGAAGGGGTCAAGATGTGCGGGCGCGAGATCCCTCATCCCCGTCTCTTCCCTTCCTTAGCAGGCGAGCCGCTTTAGCCCCGACGTTGTCAATATCGATGATTACCGCGTGAAACTCAGTCCAGTATGAATCCGTTAGTTGATGACTTGGCAAGCATGCTTCGGCGAGACTGCCTGTATTGGCATGATCCATGCAACGGCAGCCGCCCACCTGACTCGAAGGGAAAGGGGAGAAAAGGGGATGGGACCAGAGGAGCCCGACACTGTACCCCGAAGCCCGCCAGCCACACGAGACACGTGTCGGTCCCTGCTGGGATCGAAGAAACTGCCTGATTGGCTTTCGCTCCTCCAGGCGTCGCGAGCGCACCAAGAGCACGCGGCCCTGTAGAGGAGAAAGAAACCTGAAATGAAAGCTAAGTCTACATTATCGCTTCTCGTTGGTACAACTTTAGATTTTCGTTGTTGTTTATCCCTTGACTTTAGTGAGTGTTCCTATCGTGAAAACCCTCATGCGATGGAACCTTCGTTAGTTTCTTTGATCGCTCCATCATCCTATCCCAAGCCACGCTCGCATGTCGAGGGGCTGCATCGAGAGCTACTTAGGAAAAACCTGTCGGGACACATCCACGCCAAAATGACTATTAAGGGCCAGAATCTTATGACAATCACAACAATATGATACCGGCGGGCATCCAGAGCGGATATAGGGATGGATCATACGAACACAAACATATAAAGATCAAAGGGATAAACACGCATTTAAAGATTTAATAGAGGATATCAATTCCATGCGAACACTAGAGACAAAGAGACTAAACACAGAAAGATACGTCATGTTTCATTACACAGCAACATAGGAGTGACATCGGCCCGATATTGGTCTAGGGACCAGATGAAGTTGTGCAGACGTGAAGGACCATGTTGGCCCGGGGAGCGGCTTTCTCCTTGGCGGCCGCGACGTTAGCACTCGTTGGCGGCTTCTTGAATCCATTGCCAAGATCGAGGTCCGGATGGCGGCAGGCAATATTGCTCAAGACCATGAAGAGGGCATCGCGGGCAAGCCTTTGGGACTCGGTCGCGAAGCGCTCGGTCCTTCCCTCCTCATGCACCTTCAGCTTCTTGATCAGCTTGTTGAAGAAGATTCCTAGCTTGATTCTTGGAACCTCGTGCTTATTAGCTGAGAAGGTTGGGCCGTCCATGCCCAACGCCGCGGCCTGGACGCGAAGGCGCTCAGCGATGTCGATCAGGCTCTTGACCTAGAGGTTGACCTGCTTGGACTGATTCTTCACCTTGTCCTCTACATCCTGCGGGAGACGCTTGGCGGTGTCCAGATCCTTGGTCAGCAGTTGTTGGCAGGACTTGCTGGACTCTACCGCGCTTTCCAAGGTGCTGATCCAGACCTTTAGGTCCGTAATGGTGCCATCAGCAGTATCCAGGCTCTGGGTCTTGGAGGAGAGATGTGATTGGGCATCATTCAAGAGGACCCCCACCTGCTGTGCTTCTTCCTTGAGTGCCTCCACCTCCTTGACGTTCTTGGCAAGGTCCTCATTCAGCTTAGCCACCTACCGTTCGAGATCAGTCTTGGCGGCAGACGTGGCGGCCAGATCTTCAGTAAGCTTCTTCAGTTGAACAAGGGTATCCAGGGCAGCTTTATGCTTGTCCTCCAATTCTTTGGTGCGCTGCTGCACCAGAGCCTCTAGATCTTCATCCTTGGCGCGGAGAGTGGCTTCGATTTTCTCCTCCCGAAGGGAGATCTCTTGCTCTCTGGCGTCGAGACATGCCTTGCGGTCCACCAGGCGTGCCTCGCGGGCCACGACATCCTCCCTTGTCATCAAGAGTGTCTCTTGCTGCCTCAAGAGCACCTTGAATTGCTTGTCGTGCCATTCGCGCAGCTCCAAACATTTGTCCTTCAGCTTCTGGTCCACCCTGCTGGTAGACTCGTGCCGCTCCTTGAGCTACGGCCACTTCTGATTGTGCCCGGCCTGCATCTCCTTCACGCCCGCCACCATGGACTCCATGAAAGACAAATCCATTGTGATGGCGGCTGAGTCGTCGGCCTCTCTACCTCCTAGGTACAGTGGTGCCAGGAAGCGCCGAAGCTCTTCATCGAGCTCCTTGTCCGTCGTCGAAGACGGGTCGGGGGCTCCAGTTTGAGGCAACGACAACACCATGGCCAACGTGTTTGAGGAAGGTAGCGGAGACTCAGCGACGATTCCAGAGGAGGGGAGTGGGTCCATAGTCTGGAGGGGGATCTTCACCTCCATGACCACTTCCTCCATCGGGACATCCTTTGAAGAGTGATCCTCCACCGCCAAGGAGCCCTGTGCATTCCCGGCAGCAAGGTCCTGCCATGCCGCGATGGCGATCTCAGTAGCCTCATCCGTGGCGGCCCTTCCGATATCAGTCACCACCTCCAATAGTTCTGGCTCTTCGGCTCAGGGGTCTGCGGATGATAAGATTGGCAAGCAGCAAAGAAATAGAAGTTCTGAGAAAGGGGAGAATCGGGAGAAACGATCAGAGCAAGACAGGAAAAAGGAAATGAGTGGGGCACCTGGAGAAGTCTGCCGGGCAGGGACCTCAGTTTCGCCGACAATGTTTGTTGTCAGGCCATGAACTTCACCCTCCACCGTGGGAGTCACGGCAGTCTCCTGCGCGGCTTCCTCCGCGGAAGGTTCCATGGGGGTCCTCTCGGCTCGAATGGCAGGGGAAGCATGCTCCTCAGGGAGGGGCTCGCCTTGTGTTGCTTCGCCTCCTCCTCCGACCGAGGGAGCAGGGAGGCCGTCCTTATCACCTCCAGCGGATGGGACCACGTCTCCGTTCCCGGGTCGGGGCTGGACTGGGGGCTCGGTATGGGGTCCTCTGCATCACCCCCAGCCAAGATTGAGCTCTCCGCGCCCCTCAACAACCCAAGACGGCAGAGCTTCTTCCATGTGTGGTAAATGAGGGCTGTCGTGTCCTCCTCCACTTCCCCGCTAGCAACAGCAAAATGAAAGGTCGGCTAGTAAAGATAATCGAGTTTATCAAAGATGCTTACGAAGGGCAAGAAAAATCTTCCTTACTCCTCTTCAATAAGCATGGAGTTCAAGTTGAACTCTAGAAGAGGCGGGGACTCCCTTCCTCTCTTCTAAAGCGGAGGGGCAGAACTCCCCAGCAGCTTCGGTGTTTGGCGTGGCGCTGGGGCCTCCGGGGAAGATGAGCTCTATGAGGATCTCGAGCCGGAGTGGGAGCTGGACTCCACATCCACGACCGCCGATCACTTGGCGGAGGAAGCCTTGGTCCGAGCAAGACGAGGAGACTGGCGACATGCCACCTCTCCCTTGGTGGCCTTGGTAGTGGTCTTCTTCACCCTCTTGGTGGTAGGTGCCGGGTTGGAGGCCGCTATCCCTCGGTTGGCGGCACGCCTTCGGGTGCGCTGGACCAGAACCGGCTCGGGGGCTTGAGGCCAAGCCGCAAGCCAATCCTCTTCGGGCTCCGCCACCTCGCCAGCATCCTCCTCCTCCTGAAGCTTCGTTGCTACAGTGGCTAGGGCCTCTATCCCAACAAGGTCATCCCCGGCAAGTTCTTCCCCGGCAGCCCCTTCTATAGCTTGTGCCTCGCTGCCGCCAAGGGAAGAACTTTCATCCTCAGCTTTTCCTTTGCCCTTCCTGGCCTTTGTGCCCTTCGCCATCTCCGTGAGGCGGACAACCTTGTCCTCCTCGACCCTCCTCAAGATATGCGCCACCTCCACAGAGGAGGTGTGTTTGTACATTCCAGTTTCGACCCTGGTGGCTTTCTCGACTAGGTTGTTCAACCACTGGAGCTCTTCATCCAGGGTGGGGTAGCCGCCAGGTGCTCGCCACCCCTTCGGCATTACAGTCTGGCATCCACTTCAATATCTGGTCCTGGGCTGAATTAATGTTTGGAGGGATAACGGTTGCCGCAAGCTTGAACAGCTCAAAGCGACTAAACAAATGGTCGCACAACCAGCCATGGCCATAAACTAACAAGTTGTTGGCCAACCCTGGGAGCAACCTCATCCTGTCCGCAGGATCCTCGTACATCCAGGCGGGTCTGTCCCTCTCCTACAGCGGTGAGATACTGCGGAGGAGGAAATCTGCCGCCACATGCTCGATGGTTAGCCCGACAGCCTTCAAACAAGTAATCATGTTGATTGTCGGGTGCATCCTATCCTCAATCAGGCCCTTGGCGCTCCATTCCTTGCTGTGCTCGACACATTCCTTCCGTGCTTCACAAAACTCAGGGACTTCCTCATCTTGAATCGAGCACCAATCCCCTCTCCATTCATCCCACCTCTCGCGCTGGTTCCCAGGGATGTAATCCCAGAGCTTCCTTGCCACCCGCGGCATCTAGCTAATGCTACCGGAGCGGTGGTCCTTGTTTTCCACTCGCGGAACAAAATAATGCCAGAACAGATCCACATTGGGCACTCCGACAAAATTCTCTGTATCGACCCGACCTCAGACGGTCAAGTCTCTGTGCTTCAGTGTCATCCCTCGATCGGTAATGCTGACACACACAGTACTCGAAGGGTTTATAACAGAGTAGCAATCACACCCTTATTACATCGAAGGTCTCAAAAGAGAAATTATTACAATAAATATGCCTTAAGGCCATCTAAATAAGATAACAGCGGAAGGCTTGGAAGATAAAGCGAGTCCATCAACTCCAACGGCATAGCTGAGTGTATGACAAACGACTTACGACATCTTACTCATCGTCTGAAAAGTCTACAACACGATATGTTGCAGCCTGAAACAGGTCAGCACATGGAATATGCTGGCAATATAACACAAGAGGGCAATGAACAGATAAATGCTATCACTACATGCATATATGGCTGGTGGAGACTCTATGGTTATATTGTTTTGCGAAAAGCCAATTTTTCCCTACAACAAAGGAATATATTTTATTTAACTATCATGGTAGTTGAAACATCATTGAGAAGGTTCCTCCAACTCAATCCCAATTAAAGTAGTCATTAACATCCCAACAAATTAATTAGAGTGATGAGATCAAATCAATAATTCAAGTACCAGATACTCAAGATGTCCATAACCGAGGGCACGGCTAACCATGATTAGTTTATACACTCTGCAGAGGTTTGCGCACTTTTCCCCACAAGACTCGATCTCCTCCGTTGTATTTCTCGCACTACATGGTGTTTGAAAAATGGATGACCGAGACACAATCTTTCAGAAGCATTAACTCTAACCCTGGGTAGACCGTACCAACCTACATCCCCTACATCTGATAGTCTACCACTGGAAGAGGTCAGACAACATACTCAATTATGCCAGAGCCCATAATGGCTTGAGGCTGCACACGGAAGTTTCTAGCATGAATAATCTTATGATCCCTTTGAGCCTGGGTGGCAGACCGTAGGATGATCACACGGGTACTCCGGGATATCCTAGGACAACACTGGATTCTCCAGGTAACCACAAGCAATCCACCCAAATGTGTATTAAAGTTGCCACCTTAAGTTGAACCATTAATTACCAACTCACATCTGTCATGGATACACTCAAACCCAATCCACGCCTACGAGCATAACATAGCAATATAATCATAACGTAGAAGTAACTCCCAGGGTTTGATAATAAAAGGGCAATAGGTTCTACCTCATCATCTACTTCCCAAACCCACGTGTTAAGAGATCCTACTCATGCGTTGTGTGAGGGTTGAAACTAATGCATAAAAAGTGGGTAATAAAAGGGGAATGATCAAAGTGTTACTTACCTTGCTGACGATCCGCAAAACCTAAAGACTCATAGTAGCACGCTTCGCACTCTAGGCATTCTATCGCAGACAAACAATATCATATAAGAGCACTCAAGCAAATATGCACGGGTAAAACTCAAATAAGAAGATCTAACCAGAATGTTCAACTGAAGAACTCCGGTTTGCAAAAAGAATCGAATCAAACGGAGCAACGCAACTCAAACTACGAAAGAAACAAGATCCGAATACTAATATGGACTAAACTCAAATTTTACTATACCAAAATCTTGTTCAAGTTGGTTAAAAGCAAAGAGGGCTTCGAGACGAAGATCTAGGCGCTTGTTTCACCTGATTCGGATAAACAAGCGAAAAGATATACTAGAATGAAGATAAGGGTAGAAATCGCGATCGAAAATAATCGCGGAAAAACCCTGGAAAAAGAAAACTGACGAACAGGCTAATGAACGAACGTTCGCTGTCTATGACTAATGGATGAATGGCGTTCGTTAAAACAAACGTACGGACGAACGTCCGCTATTTAACTAAACCGAAGAATAACCAAACAGAACCGAAAATAATAAAAAACCGATCTAGGGTTTTGAAAAAAACTGAACGATTTTCTCGCGAAACCGGCAGCGGCGGCTACCTCGGCAGCGGGGCGGCGAGGCGGCAGCTGACTGCGGCGGCGGCGCGGCAAGGCAGTGGCACGACGAGGTGGATCGGGCGGCACGCTAGGGTTTCGGGGCGTGGGCGCGAGCTGGGCCTCGGGGCACTGCGGTCTTGGCTTATAAGGCCGGCCAGGTGCAGTGTCCTAGCCGGACACGGCCAGGTTAGGTTGGTTACCTTTTTTAATAAATCATGACGCGGAAAAACAAATAAAAGAAATACTAAATGGACTCCAAAAATCCTGAAATAAATTTTCACGGTCCTCTAATAATATTGCGAACAATGTGAACATTTATTTAGACCTCTAATGCAATTTTGAAAAACACATTTTTTTCCTAATTCAAATAAAATTGCATTAAAACCCAAATAAAATTCTTATTTGATTTTAGTATTTTTCCTCCAATATTCCCTTTATTTTGGAGAAGTAATATTATCTCCTCTCATATATTTTAATATGGAATATTTTCGGAGGGAAAAATTAATTAGAACCAAATGATCCTCTTTTCAAAATTTGAGAAAACTCAAATATGAAAATAACAAAATTCCCAACTCTCTCCGTGGGTCCTTGAGTTGCTTAGAATTTCGAGGATCGCAAAACGAAATGCGATAAAATATGATATGCATGAATGACCTATGTATAACATTCCAAATTGAAAATTTGGGATGTTACATTCTCGCACAAATGCGTGAAAATGGCCATGGTCTCCATTGCATTTGGCGTGAAGTCGAGGATGTGGAATCCATAGATGTTCATGATCGCCTCAAAGAATTCAGAGAAGGGGGAATAGAGGCCACATATAAAGTAAGCGCGGAAGAATCGATATGAGTTCGGCGGACCTTCCTTCCCTGGCGCAAAGACAATGGGCGCCCCGTGCCCTTTCGGGACGGGCCTCCCCCACAGATACCCATACCTCGCCTGGAGGACCGGACCACTCAAGGTCGACGGGATGAAGACGACGTCTTCTCTCCGCTTCTTCTTCAGCCCCTTCACCGTCTTGCTTCCCTTGGCAGCGGCTTCCTTCGCCGCGGCCGACTGCTTTCCCTTCTCTGCGGGTTTCTTCCCCATTCCCATGGCAGCGATGCGGAAGGGGAAGGGATTCGGTGGGAAGGGCGGTGGCAAACAGAAGGACGAGAGGAGGAACTTTCGTTTGGCTTGCGGAGGAAGAAGATGGGAGAATGGGGCAAGAGACAGATGAACCCTGTCGCTCCGTTGTTCCCTGCTCTTAAGGGGGAAGTGCGGAACAGGGGCGCGACGCTTCAGAAAATTATCGTTTTATCTTAACTGCAGCAGTCCCACGATTCCATGACGTGCAGTAATTGCACAAAGTGGACGTTGGATTGACTAGTTGCCATGGCAAACCGGCATGCGCAGCCCTCTCCTACCATGTGTCCATGCACTTTTTGGGGCCTAACCCAACGTTCGACGCGACACGTGTGGCTCAGGCCCGGGGGATTATGTTGGGGAAAACAAATAGGGGTATATATTTTCCCCTGACTCGTGAACGGACAAGCCAAGGCATTGACAAGGTGCAAGAAACCAAGAACTTCGGAGGACCAACATGCTTATCAAGAGGACCAAGATCAAGCCAGAGAAACAAAGCACCACCAGGAGAAAAGGCCTCCCTTGCCGGGCAGGCGAGCTCGACAAGGACGGGGCCACCCCCAGAAGAAGACGTCCAAGGCGTCCCGGCAGGGCCTGCCAAGGCTCGCGAAGGCAGAATCACCTCACCCAACCACTCCGTCATAACCCACATCGTCAATTAGTGCAGTGGCAAACTGCAAGGTCACTGAGTGGCAGCCATTCGCCACATGGCAGCCTCTTTCTACATGAGATGCCTACAGATGACACCTGTCCTGCGATGTGTCAAGCAAGCAGGCATGGTGCTGGCGAGATAGCCCGGCAAGGCTTGTCGGGTTCCCAATGATGTGACATTGAGGTGCACATTTAGGCCCATGGCAACCGTAGAGTAGGTTATATGGTTGGATAACTCACACCCCCATACGCGCATAGCCACTGCCGTCGCTGCTGGGTAAGTGTACTACGCTCCACTACCACTCTTCCACCATCAATCCACCAAAGCAGGAGTAGGGTTTTACGCCTCATGGTGCCCTGAACCTGGGTAAAACTACCTGTGTGATCCCTGCCGCGCTGCCCCACGCTTGTCTGCTCTTTGTGCAACGCGATGTCCCCCCTGCCGAACCAGCAAGGGGCCTTCTGGCCCCATAGGTGGTCCTGGTTTCCCGCGACACATGGAACAATAAAAAAATTAAAGATACGTTGGAGACATATCAACAAATGAACATCATCAGTATGACCCCGCGGGGCAGGAGGACCCGCCCAACCTAGAAAACCACAATGACTCCGAGGATAGAAACTACCTCCCACTCTCTAAAGAGGAGGCCAGTCTCGGAGATGACGATTTCATCGTCCGCGAAGACCCACTGGAGCAGGAACGGTTCAAGGGAGGATCAAGTGCGGCCCACTTACAAGTACAACCTCCGCCATGACCTGACACCCGAGGAGGCCGCACCAGTTCCATTTACGGACCCAGAGGAGACCCGCTTGCTTACCAGTAAGGATACTATGATCGGCTATACTGATGCAATAGAATCAGGGAGCAGCAACAGATTCGGAGGGCTGAAGACCTCCGACGCAATGTAGCCTGAGTTTGGGGCGCCGCACACCCCCTATGCTTTATAGAGAGAGTCATGTAACACCAATTCCCGGAAGGCTTCAAGCCCATGAATATTTTATCATATGACGGAACCACAGATCCAACTATATGGATAGAGGATTTCCTCCTCCACGTTCACATGGCATGAGGAGATGACCTCGACGCCATCAACTATTTGCCGCTAAAGCTTAAACGTCCAGCTCGACACTGGTTGAACAACCTTCTCGAAGACTCTATAGGCTGCTGGGAAGAGCTCGAGGACGCTTTCCGAGCAAACTTTTAGGGCACCTATGTCCGGCCTCCGGATGCCGACGACCTAAATTGCATCACACAACAACCCAGAGAATCTGCCCGACAATTTTGGAACCGATTCCTGACCAAGAAGAACTAGATCGTCGACTATCCAGATGTCGAAGCCTTGTCTGCCTTCAAGCACAATGTCAAGGACGAATGGCTCGTATGGTAGCTTGGCCAGGACAAATCTAGAACTATGGCAGCCCTTACCTCCCTCATGATTTTTATCAAAGAGGGAGAAGGCAAGGTAATAGTCTCAAAGTGATTTTTATCAAATATCAGCCTATAGTTGAGCATCTTCTTCTTATTCTTAACAATAAAATCATGTGCTACCATACTCTTATAGTCTAGAAAAATAGGAGGCATCAACTTTCCCTCTTTCTCATAGTGCCTAATAGGTATGTTTAAGTGCGAAGCAAGGCGCGAGGCAAAGATGCCTCCTAAGACGGGACCCTTTGTACGGTTCAGATTTAACCGTTTAGCAACAATAGCACCTAAACTAAAAGTGGTATCATGAAACAAAGCATGGCGCAAAATAACAATATCAGGAGCACTAAGATTTCCACAGTTCCCGCGACCAATTAAGCATCTACTAGCAAATATTGCGAAGTAACGTAGAACAGGAAAATGCATGCTAGTAATCCTTGCATCGGAAACCTTCCTTGTTTCCCCTACAGCAATCATATTAATGAATCCTTCCACATCATTACGATGTGGTTCCTCTATGCTGCCCTCAAAGGTTATCCTACAAACCCGGCAAAAATCATATAGTGACATCTCCTTAACCTCATCATATAAATGAAATTCCACTGAAGGTAGCGATCTCCTAGCATGGAAATGAAAATTTTCCACAAAAATATTAGTGAGTAGGATATACTGTTCGCGCTAGTCACGGAGGAAGTCGACGAGGCCTGCATTCTCAGCCAAAAGGTCTTCATAAATACCGGTTGCTCTCAAGAACTCATCACAAGGCCATTCGCACGGCCGAACCTTCGCAGTACGAGGGAGATTATATTTGGGCTTCTTATTCTCTTCACTTTACTTATCCTTCGAGCTTCGGCTCGAAGAGCCCCTAAAAAATCTCTTCATCTTTTCCTGAAAATTTCTGAAAATTTTAGTAACTCGAAATAAAAGTGAACCAAACTCAACAAAATTGATAGCAACTACCCCTACAAGTCCCTAGAGGCTATATCATGCATTAAAACTACTTTTGACCACATAAATTTGACATGCAAGCTCAAGAACAGGGTCACCTAAGCAGAAAAAATTTGCAATAAATAAAGCACTAGAACAATAACTAATTGGACCATTGGAGGAGTCACATACCGAAGAACAATCCCCCAAAGCAGTTTTGTGAATGGAGCTTTGAGCAAGGAGATCGAAAATGGCAGCAAGATGAGCTAGAACTCGGGTTTGAGCTACTCGATGATTTTTTCAGGAAGAAGACAAAGTGTGTGGGTGCAAGAATAAGTGGAGGGGCCCACGTGGTGTCCACGAGGCAGGGGGCACGCCTAGGGGGGTAGGGCGCGCCCTCCACCCTCGTGGGCACATGGTGAGGCCCCCTGGTGTGTTCTCAGTGCCAATAATTCTTAAATATTCTGGAAAAAATCATATTTCATTTTCAGGACATTTGGAGAACTTTTATTTTTGGGGTATTTTTTATTGCAAGGATAATTCAGAAAACAGACAGAAAATACTATTTTTACTTTATTTAATCTAAATAACAAAAAGTAAAAAGAGGGTACAGAGAGTTGTGCTTTCTAACTTCATCCATCTCATGCTTATCAAAAGCAATCCACTAACAAGGTTGATCAAGTCTTGTTAACAAACTCATTCTGAATCGCATGAAACTGGAGAAATTTCGAATAACACTAGGTTACCTCAACGGGGAAATGGACATCCCCAACAATAAGAATATCATATTTCTTCTTAGCAGTAGGAAGAGGAAATTCAAAACCTCCAATAGTAATTGTTGGAATTTTTCCAATAGAATTGATACTGTGGACTTGAGGTTGTTTCCTCAGAAAGTGTACCGTATGCTCATTACCATTAACATGAAAAGTGGCATTGCCTTTGTTGCAATCAATAACAGCCCCCCTGCAGTATTCAAAAAGGGTCTACTAAGGATAATCGACATACTATCATCCTCGGGGATATCAAGAATAACAAAGTTCGTTAAAATAGTAATGTTTGCAACCACAACAAGCACATCCTCACAAATACCGGCAGGTATAGCAGTTGATTTATCAGCCATTTGCAAAGATATTTCAGTAGTTGTCAACTTATTCAAATCAAGTCTATGATATAAAGAGAGAGGCATAACACTAACACCGGCTCTAAGATCACATAAAGCAGTTTTAACATAGTTTCTTTTAATGGAGCATGGTATAGTTGGTACTCCTCGATCTCCAAGTTTTTTAGGTATTCCACCTTAAAAAGTGTAATTAGCAAGCATGGTGGAAATTTCATCTTCCGGTATCTTTCTTTTATTTGTAACAATATCCTTCATGTACTTAGCATAAGGATTCATTTTAAGCATATCAGTCAAACGCATACGCAAAAAGATAGGTCTAATCATTTCAGCAAAGCGCTCAAAATCCTCAACATCCTTTTTCTTGGATGGTTAGTGAGGAAAAGGCATGGGTTTCTGAACCCATGGTTCTCTTTCTTTACCGTGCTTTCTAGCAACAAAGTCTCTCTTATCATAATGTTGATTTTTTGATTGTGGGTTATCAAGATCAATAGTAGGTTCAATCTCTACATCGTTGTCATTGCTAGGTTGAGCATCAACATGAACATCGTCATTAACATTTTCACTAGGTTCATGTTCATTACTAGATTGTGTTTCAGCATCAGAAATAGAAATATCATTGGGATTCTCAAGTGTGTCAACAACGGGTTCATTAGAAGCGTGCAAAGTCCTATCATTTTTCTTTTTCTTCTTCTTAGAAGAACTAGGTGCATAAACATTAGTTCTCTGAGAATTTTGCTCAATTCTCTTAGGGTGGCCCTCAGGATACAAAGGTTCCTGAGTCATTTTACCCCCTCTAGTCACAACTCTAACAGCATTATCATTTTTCTTATTATTTAATTCATTGAGCAAATCATTCTGAGCTTTAAGTACTTGCTCTACTTGAGTGGTAACCATATAAGCATGTTTACTAATAAGTTTAAGTTCACCTTTAACTCTAGAAATATAGTCACTCAAGTGTTCAATCATATAAGCATTACGTTTCAATTGTCTACCAACATAAGCATTGAAGTTTTCTTGTTTAACAATAAAATTATCAAACTCTTCCAAGCATTGGCTAGCAGACTTATTATGAGGAATATCACCTTCATCAAATCCATAGAGAGAATTTAGCTTTACTACCTGTGTCGGGTTATCAAGACCATGTATTTCTTCAATAGGTGGTAAATTCTTAACATCTTCAGCTTAATACCTTTTTCTTTCATAGATTTCTTTGCCTCTTGCATATCTTCATGACTGAGAAATAGAATACCCCTTTTCTTCGGAATTGGCTTAGGAGTTGGTTCAGGAAGTGTCCAATCATTTTCATTACTCAACATATTATTCAATAAAAATTCAGCTTGATCAACAGTTATTTCCCTGAAAACACAACTAGCAGAACTATCCAGGTGGTCTGTGGAAGCATCGGTTAGTCCATTATAAAAGATATCAAGTATTTCATTTTTCTTGAGAGGATGATTAGGCAAAGCATTAAGTAATTGGAGAAGCCTCCCCCAAGCTTGTGGGAGACTCTCTTCTTCAATTTGCACAAAATTATATATTTCCCTTAAGGCTGCTTGTTTCTTATGAGCGGGGAAATATTTAGCAGAGAAGTAATAAATCATATCATGGGGACTACGCACACAACTAGGATCAAGAGAATTAAACCATGTTTTAGCATCACCCTTTAATGAGAACGGGAACAACTTAAGGATAAAGTAATAGCGAGTTTTCTCATCATTAGTGAATAGGATGGCTATATCATTTAATTTAGTAAGATGTGCCTCAATAGTTTCAGATTTATAGCCATAAAAAGGATCAGATTCAACCAAAGTAATTAACTCAGGATCGACAGAGGAATCATAATCCTTATCAGAAATAAACATAGGTGAAGTAGCAAAAGTGGGGCCATATTTCATTCTAGCATTCAAAGACTTTTCTTTCAGCTTAACTAATAATTTCTTAAGATCATATCTATCATTGCAACCTAAAAAGTCTCTAGCAGTTTCTTCATCCATAACACAACCCTCAGGCACAACATGCAATTCATATCTAGGGGGACAATCTTCATCATCACTTTCATCAATATTATCAGTTTCAATAATTTCATCCTCTCTAACCCTAGCATGTTGTTCATCAAGAAATTCACCTAGTGGCACAGTATTATCAAGCATAGAAGTAGTTTCATCATAAGTATCATGCATAGAAGAAGTGGCATCATCAATAACATGCGACATATCAGAATTAATAGCAGGTGTAGGTGTCACAAGTTTACTCAAAACATAAGGTGAATCAAGTGCAGAGCTAGATGGCAGTACCTTACCTCCCCTCGTAGTTGAGGGAAAAATCTTGGTTCTTTTATCTTTCAAGTTCTTCATAGTGATCACCAGATATAAATCCCATGTGACTCAAAGAATAGAGCTATGCTCCCCGGCAACGGCGCCAGAAAATAGTCTTGATAACCCACAAGTATAGGGGATCGCAACAGTTTTTGAGGGTAGAGTATTCAACCCAAATTTATTGATTTGACACAAGGGGAGCCAAAGAATATTCTCAAGTATTAGCAGCTGAGTTGTCAATTCAACCACACCTGGAAACTTAATATCTGCAGCAAAGTGTTTAGTAGCAAAGTAATATGATAGTAGTGATAACGGTGGCAAAAGTAACGGTATTGGTTTTGTAGTGATTGTAACAGTAGCAACGGAAAAGTAAATAAGCGAAGATCAATATATGAAAAGCTCATAGGCAATGGATCTGTGTTGGATAATTATGTCGGATGCGATTCCTCATGCAATAGTTATAACATAGGGTGACACAGAACTAGCTCCAGTTCATCAATGTAATGTAGGCATGTATTCCGAATATAGTCATATGTGCTTATGGAAAAGAACTTGCATGACATCTTTTGTCCTGCCCTCCCGTGGTAGCGGGGTCCTATTAGAAACTAAGGGATATTAAGGCCTCCTTTTAATACAGTACCAGACCAAAGCATTAACACTTAGTGAATACATGAACTCCTCAAACTACGGTCATCACCGGTAAGTATCCCAATTATTGTCACTTTGGGGTTAACGGATCATAACACATAATAGGTGACTATAGACTTGCAAGATAGGATCAAGAACTCACATATATTCATGAAAACATAATAGGTTCAGATCTGAAATCATGGCACTCAGGCCCTACTGACAAGCATTAAGCATAGCAAAGTCATAGCAACATCAATCTCAGAACATAGTGGATACTAGGGATCAAACCCTAACAAAACTAACTCGATTACATGATAAATCTTATCCAACCCATCACCGTCTAGCAAGCCTACGATGGAATTACTCACGCACGGCGGTGAGCATCATGAAATTGGTGATGGAGGAAGGTTGATGATGACAATGGCGAGGGATTCCTCTCTCCGGAGCCCCGAACGAACTCCAGATCATCCCTCCCGAGAGAGATTAGGGCTTGGCAGCGGCTCTGTATCGTAAAACACGATGAATCCTTCTCCCTAGTTTTTTTCTCCCCGAACGTGAATATATAGAGTTGGAGTTGAGGTCGGTGGAGCACTAGGGGGCCCATGAGGCAGGGGGCGCACCCACGGGGTAGGCGTGCCCCCCACCCTTGTGTATAGGGTGTGGGCCCCTGGCCTTGATTCTTTCGCTAGTATTTTTTATATATTCCAAAAATATTCTCCGTTGATTTTCAGGTCATTCCGAGAACTTTTATTTCTGCACAGAAATAACACCAAGGCAATTTTGCTGAAAACAGCGTCAGTCCGGGTTAGTTCCATTCAAATCATGCAAGTTAGTGTCCAAAACAAGGGCAAAAGTGTTTGGAAAAGTAGATACGATGGAAACGTATCACTCGTCAACACAACTTCGCACTTAAAATACCATGGGCAGACGTGAGGCATACATTAATAAATTCGCAGCGCATGTTCGTTTAAACCGAACTTTGGGATTACCTCATCTTTGGATGACCCGGGGACCAATTCCAGATACCCCAAGCATAAAGCTTCATCGGCAGGGTCCTTGCCCATCAAGGTCTCATCGAAGGTCCCAACCCCCAGCTATCAAAAGCAAATGCACAGACGTGCAGCAGGGCATAGTGAAGGCCCCAACTCATGCATGCAGGCCCTGCGTCAACCTTTACTCTGTAAACTTTCTTTTTATTTTTCTCTTACAAGTACTTCCTTCACAGTTTGAATTGTACGATTAGACGTCCTGAGCCTACGAGAAATAATAAAAATATACTTTATGGTGTTTGGATATCCGCATTCTTGCGATTTGTCTATTCGCTTTCCGATTCTCCTCTCGCTCTTCGAACAACTCGGCATGAAAACACGATCGATTATATAAACCCGAGCCAGATTTCTCGGTCAGCTCGACACACCAAGTCCGACACCGCTTACCACTGAGTGTCAGGTGTCCCGGATATTGCACTATAAGCATCAAGTTTCGAATCATTCCTTAGGTCAATAGTTGGGTTGCCCGGGTCCAGTGCTTTCCCCTTATGTTCCGCACGTTTGTCTAAGAGGGCGAAGGGAGAACCCCTGCGATTATACTTCTGGCTCGCCCAGTCAAGTACCTAAGGAGGAGAAAGCTGAAAGCTGACCATCAAGGTAAGCGCGAACTGATCTGCGATCCGGCGACGAGGTTCGACTCCTAAAATCGTTGGTGATTTCACCATGTTACACGAAGGGTTTGTCTTAACACAAACCAAGTGATCGGAAAGGATAAGCACTCAGCCCGAAGTACATCACAATACACCAGGGGCTAGTCCTTAGTCCCCACTGTCAAGCTCGTAAGGCTAAGTGAAAGCAGTAAAACCGAATAGACTGATTGCCTAGTTTTGCTCAAGCGCTACCGCCTCCGGGTACCAAGGCGTTGGCTAAGGGTAATGGTGTGGAGACGAAAACACCCCTTGCGACATTCACCCAAGGGCCAAAGACGACGGCTGGTAGCTTTTAGATTGAATATACGGCCGAATAAGAGTCAAAATTAAAATCTATGACAATATAAAACAAGTCCGGAGGACGCATTATAAAGCACAAGGTCCACTTGGTACAGACTTAAAACAATCAATGATATATTACATCTTTGTACACTGGCACTCGATCGCCCGCTCCCTATTCATCACTTGTGCAAGATACTGCTCAGGGAGGCGATGCTCCTTTACCTTGGGCTAGGGACCAGTGGCCATGTCCATTGGGTTAATCCTTAGCCAATGTACCATGGTCTTCGCAAATGCAAGCCTAGCCCCTTCAAGGCACATTAAGCACTTCACGACATCAATCTAAGGTGGGGCCTCCTGCAATTTCTGTATAAGGCCGAAGTAGTTTCCGCAATGGGCTCAGCAGGACACAGACTGATGCAGAGGTCCTTTACGGCTAGCTCAGACATTCGATGCATCTCCATCAGTTGCTTTATCTGATCACTAAGGAGGGGTGAGGGAGTCCTGAATTAAGGGGTCCTCGGGCGTCCGGCCTGTTAGCCATGGGCCGGAATGATGGGCTGTGAAGACACGAAGACCGAAGACTGCACCAATGTCCGGATGGGACTCTCCTTGGCATGGAAGGCAAGCTTGGCGGCCGAGTACGTAGATTCCTTTCTTTGTAACCGACCTTGTGTAACCCTAGATCCCTCATGTGTCTATATAAACTGGAGGGCTAGGTCCGTAGATAGGCCGAATACTCATTCCCATAGTCATACAGATTAGACTTCTAGGGTTTAGCCATTACGATCTTGTGGTAGATCAACTCTTGTAATACCCATATCCACCAAGATCAATCAAGCAGGAAGTAGGGTATTACCTCCCTAGAGAGGGCCCGAACCTGGGTAAACATCGTGTCCCCTGTCTCCTGTTACCATCGACCTTAGACGCACAGTTCGGGACCCCCTACCCGAGATCCGCCGGTTTTGACACCAACACTGCGGACCCCAAGAAGACAACATCTATTGGAGCACAACTAGACCCAATGGTCGATGCTGCACTAAGGGATTTCCTTCGCGAAAACTAGGATATATTCACCTGGCACCCTTCCGACATGCCTGTAATCCCACGTGAGCTGGCTGAACATAGCCTTAATATCTTAAAGGGATACAAACCAATCAAACCAACACTGCGACGCTTTTCCGAGCCCAAACGCCAAGCTATGGGGGAGGAGATGGCCAAGCTAATTGAGGCCGGATTCATCATAGAAATAAAACATCCATACTGGCTGGCAAACCTGGTGATGGTACCAAAGAAGGACAAATCCTGGCGGTTGTGCATCAATTTTAAAGACCTCAATAAGGCTTGCCCTAAGGATCCCTTCCCCCTCCCCCACATTGATCAAATCATTGATGTTACCGCAGGACACGACTCACTGTGTTTCCTTGATGCATATTCCGGATACCATCAAATCAAAATGAAGGAGTCCGATCAAGCTGCAACAGCATTCATTACCCCATATGGGCCATTCTGCTTCAACACCATGCCCTTCGGGTTCAAGAATGCCGGCGCACATACCAACGCATGATTCAAACATGCCTAGAGAAATAGATCGACAAGACAGTTGAAGCTTATGTGGACGATGTCGTCATCAAAACTAGGCGCGTTGAAACACTAATAGACGATTTAGTCTCACATTCGATAACCTCCGCGCGTATGACATTAAGCTCAATACTGAAAAGTGCGTTTTTGGCGTCCCTGCTGGAAAACTGCTGGGCTTCATCGTTTCCAACAGAGGAATTGAAGCAAATCCAGCCAAAATCCGAGCTCTATCACAATTCTCTACGCCAACAGACCTTAAAGAAGTCCAAAAGCTTGCAGGTTGCATAGCAGCTCTAAGCCGCTTTATCTCCAGATTGGGAGAAAAGGCACTTCCACTCTATCGCCTTCTACGGCAAACCGATCACTTCGAGTGGACGAACGCGGCAACAGCCGGACTGGAGGAAATAAAAACCCTCCTTGCGAGCAACCCAATCCTGGCCGCACCAAACGTAGGTGAACCGATGTTATTATACATATCGGCAACACATCGGGTGGTGAGCGTCGTGCTCGTCGTTGAACGAGAACAGGACAGACACAAATTCCCGCTTCAGAAGCTAGTATACTACGTATCCACTGTCCTTACACCATGCAAATCCTGGTATCCTCATTATCAAAAGATAGCATACACGGTCTTCATGGCATCCCGAAAGCTCCGTCACTACTTCCAGGAGTGTTCGATCACGGTGGCTTCCGAAGTACCACTCAATGACATTATAAACAACCACGATGCCATGGGCCTGATTGCCAAATGGGCCATTGAGCTCCTTCCATTTGATATTACATACAAACCACGTCGAGCTATTAAATCCCAAGTACTGGCTGACTTCATCGCCAGATGGACTGAGGTCGAACTCCCTAAAGAGTATGGCGCATATTCCAATTGGGTTATGTATTTCGATGGATCCAAAATGCTGGCAGGGCTAGGGCGGGCGTCGTTTTAACGTCACCAACTAGAGTCGTCGTTCAGCACATACTCCAAATACTATACATAGCCTCCAAAAATGCAGCCGAATACGAGGCCTTATTGCATGGTCTCCGGATGGCTGTCTCCATGGGCACACAACGCCTAGAAGTGCGCGGGGACTCAAACCTTGCAATATCTCAAACAAATGCAGACTTCGACGCCAAAGATCCAAAGATGACAGCTTATCATAATGTTGTCATAAAAATGTTGGCTCGGTTCGTGGGGCTCGAGTTCCATCATGTGGCTCGAGAAAGTAATCAAGCGGCGGATGTTCTTGATCGTATTGGTACTAAGCGCGACCCTGTCGCACCTAATATCTTTCTGAAAAGGCTTTTAAGCCATCCGTTGTGTGGCAGGTGGAAAACGGCAACATTAGCCCGGATCCGAATATAACCCTAGAATTTGATAACACCGACATCATCGGAGGCTCAGCCACCCAAATAACACCGTAGGTGCATCTCATCATGGCAATAATTGCCCCATGGATCGAACCCTTTCGGGCCTACCTTAATAGGAAGGAGCTTCCTGAGGACCAGAATGAGGCCTGCCGCATTGTCCGACGTTCGAAGGCCTACAAGGTTCATGATAGAGAGCTCTATAAGAAAAGTGCTACCGGAGTCCTTCAAAGATGTATCTCCGAGGAGGAGGGGCGGCAGCTCCTAGTTGAGATTCATGCCGGTCTCGGCGGGCACCACGCCGCAGCTTGGGCCCTTGTTAGCAAGGCCTTCTGTACAGGGTTCTATTGGCCGACGGCCCGAGCGGATGCACAGGACCTTGTCCAACGTTGCGTTGGATGCCAACTCTTCGCCAACCAAAGCCATATGCCCCCACTGCCCTACAAACAATCCCCATCACTTGGCCTTTTGCGGTCTGGGGACTAGATATGGTTGGACCCCTAAAGGAGGAAGCCATAAGAAAAAATATTTGCTAGTCATGGTGGATAAGTTCACCAAGTAGATAGAGGCCAAACCAGTTAAAATGGCCGAGTCCGGGCCAGTAATAGACTTTATATCCGGCGTCGTACACCGTTATGGTGTTCCGCACAGCATCATCACTGATAACGGCTCAAATTTCGCAGCCGACGAAGTGAAAACCCGGTGTGCAAATCTGGGCATCAAGCTCGATTACGCATCTGTCTATCATCCATAAACAAATGGCCAAGTCGAACGAGCCAATGGTCTTATTATGAGCGGCATTAAGCCTAGACTAGTGCAGTCTTTGAAGGAATAAGACAAGCACTGGATTGAGGAGCCCGACTCCGTACTCTGGGGGCTGCGGACCACTCCCAATCGCACTGCCGGATACACACCTTTTTTCATGGTGTACGGCACAGAGGCAGTACTACCCTGCGACATTATTCATGACTCACCTCGAGTGCGCATGTACGAAGAGATAGAGGCCGATGTCAATCGGCGGGACAGCTTAGACGCCCTGGAGGAGGAGCGCAACATCGCAAAAGCCCATTCCACATTTTATCAACAGCATGCTCGCAGGTATCAAAGCAGAGAAGTGCGGGCCAAAACTTACAACATCAGCGAACTCGTTCTACGCCTGCCGGAGAAGAAAAAGGACAAACTCAAGCCCAAGTGGGAGGGTCCCTTTATCATCGACGAAGTTCTCACCAGAGGAGCGTACCGCTTGCGTGATGCGTCAGACAATCGACTAGAGCCGAATCCCTGGAACGCAGACAGACTCTGAAGATTCTATGCCTAGCGCCAAACTCTTTGTTCATCTCCTTCCTCTTATTGTTTTCAACATTTTTTCTCTCTTTTCGTTTTTTCTCTTTAGCCTTAAAGGCTTTCGTGCGGTTAGACCGTGCACCCTCGACGCATACATCTTCAAGTATGTACGTCTATCATACCTGGTGGCTTCTTGGACAGAAGCTTGCTATTTCTATTTTCCGAGCATAAAGCTCATCACGTATGCGTTTCCTCCCATATGTACCTTTTCTTTGCCATTATATGCATCGATATGACTTAAGTTTTGGCCAAGTTGGTTTGCCTGGCTCCTGTGCTTATGCCCTACATTCCCGTTAGTTCGGCTAGGGCATAAAGGGAGCACCTCTATGATTGTTACTGCCGGGTCATCCGGATGTGTACCTCAGACTGGATGAAGCCGAAAGCTAGCGTTCTTAAGGGAATATTCAGTCGGTGAATAAAGATGTTCTGCACTCACTCCATTATGAACCCCTAGAAGTTATACACACTGTGATTTTTTCATCACAGTCCAGACATGCACATAGATGCATGCACACCCAGGGAAAGGAACCCTTAACGGAACTATTCTCTCTGGAAGATGTTTCTTACAATTTCAATGTAATATAACATAACTAGTCGGATACAACTTGTCTGTTCAAGAACCTATATATGACCCCTACGCCTAGTTTCCACGCATAACCCGGTTTGTTTTGCCGCTCAGGTATTCGGAAACACTCCGCACCTTCGGGTCGAGAGATCAAAGCGAAAAGGTCGACCATGACAATCATTTTATAATCCAGCTAGAAGGAAAATACATAGTCACTTAGGATTTAAAAACTTCATCCTATATACCGTCCAACAGGCGGTCTAATTTACAATCCTGTTGAGAGTATCTAGCAGCCACCTCCACTTGGCCATATACTAAACTAACGAGAATTTCTTCCCCATTTGACCCTAGCAGTCCAACCCGGGCCATGTGATTCGGATCCAGCTTGCTATATCGTGTTTTTACCATGGCCCAGGCCTCTCGCGCACCCTCTCGGCAGGCCGATATCTTCCATAGTCGGATACGCCGCCGCGCTCCCTTGAACAGCTCTACAAGCTTCTCCATACTCCCTGGAGGGGAGTGTTGGATGGCCATAAGGCCTTGGCTACACTCCGCATTGCCTACCGAGCTTGCTCGTGCAACTGCGACAGCCCTTGCAGAAGATCACTCGATGATCCGGACACCTCCTCTTCGGTACGGCCCGTCAATATACCTGCAATCATAGCTATATCAGCTACTTTTACTTCCAAGCTGCTATATGGTAAATACGGCCACATACTGAATAGGCCGCCTCGCAGTTTTTTGTTCTCCTTCACGGAGTCGGCTAGCTGGCACATCCTTCAGCTCTTCGCCCAGCTGGGTGTTTGCATCTTGGAGTTTGTTTTTCTCCTCTTTGACACGGGTCAAAACCCGCTCGCCTGCGGCATGCAGTCTTTTCGACTCTTTTTCCTCCAATTGATCCGATGACCCTATTATGAGATAAAGCCGCAGTGTTAACATGGTCGCTATGCAATAACTATTTCTCAATGGAGGGAAATATCACTAGAAGACGCCGCTTTGGATTTTTCCAGTTCGGCGATCACTGTGTTTAACTGCGTCCGGCACTTTTCTAGCTCTTGGGCTGGCGACAGAACTTGGTCATGCAGCGATCCTCAAACCAGTTGTCCCAACAACTTTATGTCTCGGGGGCTACTGGCATATGGTTATCATAGTCAGACAAAGTAAACTTACCTGCACATCTTTTAAATGTTGCTTTGTGGCTCTGTTAAGCCCATCTCGAGCAGCTCAGATATATGCATCAGCTGAGCTGAAGGCGTTAAATGTCTCTTCTGAAAAGCTAGGGTCTTGTAAAATGTCCCTGCGGCGCCGATGATTCATGGCGCTCTCCACTTCCGAGTTGGTGAAGGATACATCATCTGAATCCTCGGCTGGAGGACAGTCCAGTGTCACCCCTGCATCAGCCCCCATCTTCACGGCAGGATCTGGATCCTGGCTGCGGGAAGTATGACCGGCCGGACCCCCGAATATAGTCCGACACACCTTTTTCCTGATACAGAGTAAACAGAAAGGTCACAGTTGGATGTGACTGCCAAGGTGCATATTTGCAAATTCATACCTCTTTGATGAAGGCTCAGCCGTATCTTCGTTTGCCTTCCTCTTCGAAGGCTTGCCTGGTATGGGGGACGCTCTCTTCGGAGATGCCCCCGGGGCAGCATGGCGCGCCGAACGCCTCCCCTTTTGAGCACAGGACAGTGCGGTGGG
Source organism: Triticum dicoccoides (assembly GCF_002162155.2). NCBI lineage: Eukaryota > Viridiplantae > Streptophyta > Magnoliopsida > Poales > Poaceae > Triticum > Triticum dicoccoides. Next base: position 465,799,306 of record NC_041392.1, on the reverse strand, counting down.
TAAGGAGGAATGAGAAAAATCTCTTGACAATGTATCTCCGGATTACTTACATGTGAAGCAGGAAGGCAGCCGGGGTAATCGGTGATGATGGGTACATCCATACCGTCATAGCTCATTTGATAGAATATTCCATCCTCGATCTCCACAAATATGTCTGGATCTTCCTCATATTTGGGGTCAAGATCCCGGTTGCGATTCTCCGGCTGAGGGGCAGGGTCATGGATCCCCTCGACAACCTTTCGCCATTCCTGTTATAAGCGGATAAGATACTGCCTGTCAACAATGATTCAGGGACAGGAGTAAAATAGTGGAGCTGAAGTTTACCCAGCTGGGAGGATTATACATGGAAAATCCGTCTCGATATTGGAGACAATTGAACTCCTCCTTCTCCCCTTTATACAGCTCGGCCAGTATTTTGGCCAGGGAGGCGGGGGTCTTCCGGCCCTTCCAACCATAGCGTGAGGCGTCATCTTCCCCGTTATAGTGCCACATGGGCAGCCCT
>NC_041392.1:465630372-465798527 GCF_002162155.2 Triticum dicoccoides | reverse complement strand
CCTCGACTATTGACAATCCGGACTAGGCAAGCGTCTTAATCTTGCCCAGCAGCAGGCTGATCTCTGCACTATCCTCTTCCTCGAGGTTCCGAGGACGCCAGCTATGGTGTTTCTTCAGCGGAGCATTTGAAAACTTGAGGAGGCCCATGCGAACGAGGTCGGGTAGAGCGACGTCATCGATGTAGAACAATTCGGAAGGCCACTCTTTAGGATCTTTCTTCGGCATGCCGGACGAGTATCCGGTCCTGGCGATGTGCCACACTTCGGCTCCTCCCACTTCAAAAATTGACCCGCCTTGACTGCGAGGGACGAGGCAGAACAGTCTTCTCCATAAATCGAAATGGGCCTCGCAGGCTAGGAATAGCTCGCATAGAGCAACATAACCCGCAATATGAAGGATAAAGGCGGGAGTGAGACTGTGTAGTTGGAGTTCGTAATACTCCAGCAGACCTTGGGGGAAGGGATGGATCGGAAATCCGACACCTCTTAACAAGAAGGGGACGAAGCATAGTCTTTCTCCCCTGGACGGATTGGGGAAGTTCTCTATTTGAGCCCCGCCCTTGAAGGACGTCACCCCTGCTCGTACGGGGACCAGATAGGCAGGAGGGAGAAATCCCTGTGTTTGCAACTTCTCCAATTGACTATGGGACACAAAGCACCTCTCCCACTAGCCTTTCTCTGGGTTGGAACGGGAGGTGGAGCAGGGAATATTAGCCATGTTGGAATGGTCTTTCCTGGCAATCTCTAAGCATTTTCTCTGTGTGGTGTGGTGCTGAATGGATCTAAGACCCAATCTCTTTAAATAGACGATCTTTCTTGCGTGGTCGGGGTGTTATTTGCAAAAAATACCCTGACCATCCGCATTCTCCTAACACGTGGAAGCTGAAGTCAAAGATGCACAGAAGCCGAGGGTTGTGGCATTGAATTATAAGCCGAATACATTACTTGGAAGTCGCCGGAGGAGGAACCCGCCTTGCAATGCCGAAGACAATCCGCGTGCCAAACATCTTGTCATTGAAGCCTGGTTCAGGGGCTACTGAGGGAGTCCTGGATTAAGGGGTCCTCGGGCGACCAGTCTGTTAGCCATGGGCCGAACTGATGGGCTGTGAAGACCCGAAGGCCGAAGACTGCACCCGTATCCGGATGGGACTCTCCTTGGCGTGGAAGGCAAGCTTGGAGGCCGAATATGTAGATTCCTTTCTTTGTAACCGACCTTGTGTATCCCTAGATCCCTCTTGTGTCTATATAAACCGGAGGGCTAGGTCTGTAGATAGGCCGAATACTCATTACCATAGTCATACAGGTTAGACTTCTAGGGTTTAGCCATTACGATCTCGTGGTAGATCAACTCTTGTAATACTCGTATCCACCAAGATCAATCAAGCAGGAAGTAGGGTATTACCTCCATAGAGAGGGCCCAAACCTGGGTAAACATCGTGTCCCCTGTCTCCTATTACCATCGACCTTAGACGCACAGTTCGGGACCCCCTACCCGAGATCCGCCGGTTTTGACACTAACAAGGGGGATGCTCGGAATCCAGAAACTGTGACAAGAAGAGCCTCTATGTGGAGTCCTTCTCAAGGGTGTCATAGTGCCTTGCGGTGGCTGCCACATTCTTAATAAGTTAGGAGAATACGCTTGCGGCTAGACCCACATCAGCAGGGCGAACCTGTTGCCTCCGAACACACTCTGTAGTAAATATTTCTTACCATTTGCAATTTGCGCGATGATACATACATATTGCATGATGCTTTTATATTGATATTTATTGCATTATGGGCTATTATTACACATTATATCAAATACCTATGCCTTTATTTCTTATTGTATAAGGTTTCCATAAAGAGGGAGAAAGCCGGTGATACGTCTCCAATGTATCTATAATTTTTGATTGTTCCATGCTATTATATTATCTGTTTTGGATGTTTAATGGGCTTTAATATGCACTTTTATATTGTTTTTGGGACTAACCTATTAACCAGAGGCCCAGTGCCAGTTTTTGTTTTTTTTTGCCTATTTCAGTGTTTCGTAGAAAAGGAATATCAAACGGAATCCAATCGGAACGAAACCTTCGCGAGGATCTTTCTTGGAACAAACGTTATCCAAGAGACTTGGAGTGGAAGTCAGAGACGCAACGAGGCAGCCACGAGGCAGGAGGGCGCGCCCAGGGGGTAGGCGCGCCCCACCCTCGTGGGCCCCTCGTAGCTCCACCGACGTACTCCTTTCGCCTAGATATACTCTTAAACCCTAAAAACATCTAGGAGGGCCACGAAACCACTTTTCCACCGCCGCAACCTTCTGTACCCATGAGATCCCATCTGGGAACCTTTTCCAGTGATCTGCCAGAGGGGGAATCGATCATGGAGGGCTTCTACATCAACACCATAGCCTCTCCAATGATGTGTGAGTAGTTTACCATAGACCTTCTGTCGGAGTAATGGGCCACAGGTAGGCCAACCCGAGTCCCATAACCTTTCAAGACATCGGGGTAGGCTGCGCCCCTCAAGACCCCAGGGCGAAGAGCCGCCTCCTGAGGAGTCGACGGCAGGGCGGCCGACTGCCCTCTCACGGCCGAGTCCCAGGGACGACTTCCAGAGAAGCCGGCTTTGGGGAGTCGGCCGGCGACTCCAACAAACCCATGACCTCATCGAAGGGGATGGGGCAGGGGCATGGCTACAGTGAAGCCCACTCCTGCCCCTTACCAAGGGCAGGCATGGCCACAACACACCATACTCAGGAAGATCTCCGTGCAGTGTGGCACTGTTGCCCTACCGGCCCTGACATCAGCACCACAGTACCGAGTCCTGCGCCCACGATAGCTTGTCTGAACGGCCCGGAAGCAGCAGGTCCCACCAGTCAGTGAGACCCTAGGAGACGGCGAGAGGACTGCCAGTCGGATCCGTCAAGAGTCGGCCCGGGGAGTCGGCCGAGCCCTCCCCTGGGCCCCATGCACCATTAATCAAGATGTGATGGGGAGTGGCAATAGTGATCGCCCGCCAGGCGACGGGACTGTTGCCACGACCCCATGACCAAGCCCGCGTCATCAGAAGCACGGCTACAGTAATCAGCAGCCGGCAAGACCCGCCCACGGCGGATGCGGCCTGTCGGCTTCGTACCAGACCAGTTGGCGGGGCCCACCAATTGGCGGGCCCCAGCAGTCGGCGGAGAAATCGGAGGCCAGAGGCACTCACGGTGCGGTCTAATTACCATTGTACCCCTGGGGGGTAGGCCTATATAAACCCCCCAGGGCACCCATGCAAAGGGTTGGAACCCAGTAGCTCTAGACCATAGTAGATAGAAGGAGAGAGCTAGCCTTGCCCTCTCCTACCTCTAAGAAACAGCTCAAGGAGCAACCATGTAAACACTTGGCCATAGTGATCATGCAGAGACCCCGGAGAGCAGCAGTAGGGGTATTATCTCCCCGGAGAGCCCTGAAGTTGGGTAAGATTCATCGGCGTGCATGTCTTTGCCTCATCCCGTTTCCAGTCACCGGCGACGTTCTACTCGCCCCCACCATGATAAGCCATCCATTGGCATATGTCGCACCAAACCCCCGACATTTGGCACCCACCATGGGGCCTGGTGCACCGCCGTCCAAAGATCTGTTCTGGATGGGAAACCTTTTCCTCCCTGGTGAGCGCAGCCAGCCAGGCACGCCAGATGAAGCTTGCATCGACGCGCTGCGCGGCGTTGAGATCGCCTGCACAGCCAGCTCCTTGGCCGAACTTGTCGGCGAGGTCCACCTCTCCGATGAACCTGCGTCCGACGCAGGCACGGGCGGCCCCGAGAACCTCCTCGCGGGCCTCCTCGATCAACTCCACGCTTCCAGCGGGCCTGCCGTAGACTTGGAGTCCGTAGGCTCCACCGACCCGATGCTGATCGACTCCGACACCGCGTCGCTCGACGCGTTCGCCACCAACGTGGTGGTCTACAACGAACCTCTCCCGCACGCAAAGAGCGACGGAAGCACCGTCACTGAGGTGCTAGTCATCAGTCATGACGAGTTCCTTGGCGGAGGAGCTCCCGACTCACTCGGCACGGCGCTGCAAGACCTAACTGCGCCCATTCCGGAAGATGCTGACGCAGAGACGTTAGAAGCGTGCCGCCTTCAGCTCGTTGAAGGCGCGAAGAAGCTGGCCAGCATGAGACGCTTGTCAGAAGCTTACCAGCGGAAGATGGATCGCGCCGTTGGCGGCTCGCCAGCCCCGGCAGGGCCCAGCCGCCTTGGCACGGTCCAGCAGCGCGGCATAGCCATCGCCAGCCTGTTTGGGGCTAGCCGCCCCGTGTACGGTACACTAGCGGAGAACATCCGAGCTGCCCAGGCAGCGGCAGATGAGCTGGATAATTTCGAGGACGAAGAACGCCGCCTCATGATGGAGCGAGTCCAACGGCTCCTCGATGCGGCCGCCGCGCAGAACGAGGCCGGCTGCCGCATGGAGGCGCCGCAACGGCCAAACAACGACCCGCATCAAGATCAAGGCGCGACATCTCGAACGTCGACTGGCGGCGCCCGAGGAAGAAAGGACAAGGAGCTGGCTGTCAGCCACAGTCGAACTCGCATTACCATAGAGCGCGACCGAGATGGCCGCCCGAGAGCAGTGGAACGACGGGACGACTGTCCGCCTCCCCCTCCCCGTAAGGAGAGGCGAGTCTCCCCGCTGCCTATTGACCATCCGACTCTCGGTGACCGCCTTGGCCGCCGAGATGGAGTTGAAGAGAATGACGCCCGCCACCGGATCGACCGACTTCACCGGTCCCTGGCACTGGAAGAAGAAGACGAGCTGGGTCCGTCTTGTTTCGGGCCCCGCATTCGGGACGAGCCCTTTCCCAGAGGGTTCATGCTCCCAAGAGACACGCCCAAGTATACTGGCTCCATGAAGCCGGAAGACTGGCTAGTCGACTACTCCACGGCTATCAGCATAGCAAACGGCAACAAGCGTGTCGCCGTAAAGTACGTTCCGCTCATGCTCCAGGGCACGGCCCGGACATGGCTGAACAGCCTAAAGCCCCGCAGCATCAAAAGCTGGGTCGACTTCACCAAAGCATTCGTCTGCAAATTGACCAGCACGTACAAGCGTCCTCCCAAGCCTCGTCAGCTCTCCTTGTGCGTGCATGGTCCTGACGAGTCGACTCGCGACTACCTCACCAGTTGGGCTGAGCTCCGGAACTCCTGCGAGGGCGTGCACGAGGTGCAGGCCATCGAGTACTTCACAGCCGGGTGCCGAGAAGGCACCCTCCTCAAGCACAAGCTCCTCTGTGACGAGCCAGAAACCCTCGACGAGCTGCCGATCATAGCGGACAAGTACGCCACGGCTGACTCCTCCATGAAGGCGGAAATTCAAATCAGCACAACTGGCAAAGTGGCTCCTCAAGCTCCAAGAACTCCGGCGGCATACGCCGGCCGGCGACAATAGCAGGGCGATAACAAGCGTAAGGCCCCGCAGCCGGCTTCCAGCAGCCGACAGGTCGCGACCGTTGAAGCCCAGCGGCCAGAAGAGCAGCCTCCATCCAAGCGACAGAAAGGCGGCAAGCCTCACTGGTTGCCGGCCTTCTCCTATGAGCAGACCTTGGATGGACCTTGCAAGTTCCACAGCGGCGCAAAGTCGTCGAATCACACCACCCGGAAGTGCCACTGGCTCACCAGGATCGCCAAGGGAGACAGCCTCCTGCCACCCCCGCCTGCTGGGCAGCCGCCTTCGCCTCCGCCCCAGCAGCCGGCAGTCAGGCCAGTCGGTGCAGTACAAGACGAATACCCTGAAGAACACGGAGCCTACATGGTGTTCACCAGTATGGCTGATGATCGACGCAGCAGGCGGCTGCAGCGACAAGAGGTGAACGCAGTAGCCTCAGAGATGCCAGAGTTCATGCACTGGTCTGAGAAGCCCATCAGCTGGAGAAGGGCTGACCACCCAGAAGTGATGCCAAGTCCGGGCTCCTACGCCTTGGTCCTGGATGCCACCTTTGCTACGGACAAACGGGCCGCACGTTTCTCGCGAGTTCTGATAGACGGGGGCAGCAGCATCAATATCCTGTACAAGGATACCATGGAGAAGTTAGGAATCAAGCAAAGATAGCTTCAGAGCAGTCGGACAGTGTTCCACGGCATTGTACCTGGGCTTTCCTGCTCATCGATCAGCAAGATCCTGATGGACGTCCTCTTTGGGGACAAAGATCACTTCCGAAGAGAGTCTGTTTGGTTTGAGGTGGTGGACCTTGAGAGCCCATACCATGCGCTACTTGGCCGACCCGCCTTGGCCAAGTTCATGGCGGTCCCCCACTATGCTTACCTCAAGATGAAGATGCCCAGTTCCAAGGGAATTCTGACTGTGGCAGGCGACTACCGGAAGTCGTCTGCTTGCGCAGCTGACAGGAGTCGGCTGGCCGAGTCCCTGGTAATCGCAGCTGAGAAGCGGCTCCTTGAGCGAGTTGTGGCGATGGCCGGCAAGCAGCCTGAGGTATTGCCCAGCCCAAAAGAGTCGGAGGCTGAGGGTTCGTTCAAGCCGGCCAAAGATGCAAAGAAGATACCCTTGGATCCGGAGCACCCAGAGAGGTACGCCGGCGTAGGTGCAAACCTCGACAGCAAATAGGAAGGTGAGCTCGTCGATTTCCTCTGTGAGAATCGGGACATCTTCGCATGATCCCCCAAGGACATGCTAGGTGTACCGACGGATTTCACCGAGCACAAGTTACATGTACGATCTGATGCAAAGCCGGTCAGGCAGCCCCTGCGCCGCTTATCAGAAGAGAAGAGAAGAGTTGTCGGAGAAGAGATAGCCCGACTCCTAGCAGCCGGCTTCATTATGGAAGTTTTCTTTCCGGAGTGGCTGGCAAATCCGGTCCTGGTACTAAAGAAGAACAAGCAGTGGCGAATGTGTATTGACTACACGATCCTCAACAAGGCCTGCCCCAAGGACCCATTTGCTCTACCAAGAATCGATCAGGTGATAGACTCCACAACCGGATGTGAGCTGTTGAGTTTCTTGGATGCATACTCAGGATATCACCAGATCAAGCTGAACCGGGCTGACAGATTGAAGACCGCCTTCATCACGCCGTTTGGAGCATTCTGCTACCTCACCATGACGTTCGGCTTGAGGAATGTTGGCGCCACCTTTCAGCGTTGCACGCAGAAGTGTCTCCTCAAGCAGCTCGGCAGGAACGCCCACGTCTACGTGGACGACGTAGTGGTGAAAACGGAAAAGCGTGGAACACTGCTGGAAGACCTCAAGGAGACCTTTGAGAACCTGCACCGGTTCTAGATCAAGCTCAACCCCGAGAAGTGTGTCTTCGGAGTACCAGTCGGCCAGCTTCTAGGTTTCCTGGTCTCTGAACGCGGCATAGAATGCAACCCAGTAAAAATCAAGGCCATCAAGAGAATGGAGGTACCCAGCCGACTGCTGGATCTGCAGAAGTTCAGCGGCTGCTTAGCGTCCATCAGCCGATTCATCAGTCGGCTGGGCGACAAAGCTCTCCCCTTATACCAACTCATGAAGAAGACCACTTTTTTCGAGTGGAACCATAAGGAGGATGAAGCTTTTCACCAGTTGAAGAAGATGTTGACTACTCCGCCTGTCCTGGCGGCTCTGACTCCCAAGGAACCTATGCTCCTGTACATCACCGCCACCAGCGGGGTAGTCAACACAGTCATTGTAGTGGAGCGCAAGGAGGAAGGCAAGGTGCTGCCTGTCTAGAGACCAGTATATTACCTGAGCGAGGTACTGTCGACCTCCAAGCAGAACTACCCCCACTACCAGAAGATGTGCTATGGCGTACACTTTGCTGCTAAGAAATTGAAGCCTTACTTTCAAGAGCATCCAATCACGGTGGTCTGCATGGCCCCACTTGCCGAGATCATCGGTAGCCGAGATGCTTCTGGTCGAGTGGCCAAGTGGGCCATAGAGCTGGCTCCTTACACCATCTACTACCAGCCCCGCACTGCTATCAAATCACAAGCATTGGCCGACTTCCTCGTCGACTGGGCCAAGACCCAGTACCTGCCTCCAGCACCTGATTCCACCCATTGGCGGATGCATTTCGACGGCTCCAAGATGCGCACTGGCTTGGGAGCCGGCATCGTCCTCACCTCTCCCAAAGGCGACAAGCTCAAGTATGCGCTGCAAATCCACTTTGCCGCCTCCAATAACGTCGCCGAGTACGAGGCGCTCATTCACGGGCTCCGGCTTGCCAAAGAGCTTGGCATCCGCCGGATCTTGTGTTATGGTGACTCAGACTTAGTGGTCCAGCAATCATCCAGCGACTGGGACGCGAAAGATGCAAACATGGCAAGCTACCGTTTCCTCGTGCAGCAACTCAGCGGGTATTTCGAAGGATGCGAGTTCCTTCATGTACCAAGGAATGACAACGACCAAGCAGATGCATTGGCACGAATCGACTCTACCCGCCAAGCAATACCATCTGGGGTCGCCCTTCAACGCCTTCTCAAGCCATCCGTCATGCCCTCGCCAGAAGCAGACTCCATCTTCGTACCGGCTCCTCCCGAAGATGTCGGATCCGACTCCAGAGCCCCGGCAGGCGGCACGAGGATCTCGGCAGATGACTCCGGAGCCGCCAAAGTCGAGGCTAGCCCAGGGACTGCGGAACCCAGCTCGGGGACTGCAGTGGCGGACTCGAAGATTCCAGAACTCGGCCCAAGGACCGCGCCAGTCGGCCTGGGGACTTCATCAACCTAGCAAGCAGCTATTGACTCCAACCCGCCGCCTCCCATCCTAGCCGCCCTCGTCCAAGTCGTAGTTCTGGTAGTCGAAGAAATAGCACCACCCTCATGGGCCCAGCCCATCCTCAAATTCCTAGTGAACAAAGAGCTACCAACTGATGAGACCTCAGCTCGGCAAGTACAACGCCGGGCGGCAGCCTATACCATAGTCAACAGAGAGCTGGTCAGGTGCAGCGTCACTGGTGTCTACCAGCGCTGCGTAGAGCCAGAGCAAGGCCAAGCGATTCTCAAAGACATCCATCAAGGCGAATGCAGCCACCATGCGGCTTCAAGAGCACTCGTCGCCAAAGCCTTTCGACACGGTTTCTTCTGGCCGACTGCCTTGGAAGAGGCCAAGGAGTTGGTCCAAAAATGCAAAGGATGCCAAAAGTTCAGCTCCAAGCCGCACCAACCGGCTTCTGCGCTCAAGACCATCCCCATTGCCTGGCCTTTCACAGTTTGGGGTCTAGACATGGCGGGACCATTCAAGATAGCACGAGGTGGTTTAACTCACCTACTTGTCGCATTGGACAAGTTCACCAAGTGGATAGAAGTGAAGCCAATTAAGAAACTGAACGGTCCGACTGTCGTGACTTTCATCACCGATATCACAATTCGGTACGGCATACCACACAACATCATCACCGACAACGGCACAAATTTTGCCAAAGGCGCCTTGGCCCGTTTCTACACAACACAGGGCATCCGACTGGACCTAGCGTCCGTCGCCCACCCGCAGTCAAACGGCCAAGTGGAGCGAGCAAATGGCCTCATCCTGTCCGGCATCAAGCCTCGGTTGATCGAGCCTCTGGAGCGCTCGGCTGGCTGTTGGCTCGACGAGATGCCAGCCGTCCTCTGGAGTCTGCGCGCGACTTCAAACAAGTCAACCGGCTTCACGCCCTTCTTCCTCGTCCATGGTGCCGAAGCCGTCATCCCAACGGACATAGAGTTCGACTCCCCACGAGTCACCATGTACACCGAGGAGGGAGCAGAAGAAGCACGACAAGACGGTGTCGATCTGCTGGAAGAGGGCCTGCTACTGGCACTCAGCCGGTCCAGCATCTACCAGTAGAGCCTGTGTCGGTACCACAACAGGAAGGTCAGGCCAAGATCTTTCCAAGAAGGCGACCTTGTGCTCCGGCTGTTCCAGCGAACAGCCGGCCAGCACAAGCTGTCGGCGCCTTGGGAAGGCCCTTTCATCATCAGCAAAGTACTGGGCAACAATTCCTACTACCTGATCGATGCTCAGAAGCCCCGAGCACGCAAGAGGGACGACTCCGGCAAGGAGACAAAGAGGCCATGGAATGCAAATCTCCTCCGAAGGTTTTACAGCTGATGCAGTATGTACCACGCTACCTTTTGTATTAAAGAACCAAGACTGCGGGCCCCCGAGGCGAGCTCGGGGACTACCCTCTTTTGTCTGTATGATAAAAATTATGACTGCAAGTATGTTACTCCTTTTTATGCCGTTTGGCACCGGGCTCGACAAATCGGCCTGGGGACTTGCCGCCTTGCACTATGAAATGCTTCCTACAGTCGGACAAGTAGTGTGTAAATGCCCAAACCGTCTCCTATTAGAAGCCGCAGCTCGCAGAGCGACTATACGGTGGGCAGCAGTAAGGTAGAATGGGCATTCACATGAAAAATGGCTAAGGACTCAAAGCATAAACCATAGCTCAAGACGGCTTCCAGCCTTTCTCGCAAACCAACTCTCGGATAGTCGAACTGCCGCTTCCTATCCAACTTGCTCAAAAAAATCTTGAAATCGGCTAAGTACTTGCTTTCCCAAAGTAGCCTAGCACTTGATCCAGCAACAGTCCGCAGAGCGGCTGTCCAATTGGCAAGGCAGGCAACTAAGAGAAAGCGACAAAGGAAAAAAGCCAAAAGAACAATGAGCAAGAAAAGATAGATATATATATTTACATAACATAGGCCCTTGGCCGAATTGTCGAGTAGAGGTTCAAAATACACCCCGCGGGTAGAATTGTGCGAATTAACAAGTTCTTCAAAGACTACTGAAGCAGATAAAATAAAAGATACACCGGCAGCTTAGGAGGCAACAGACGGATTCAGAGGGTCGGAGGAGGCGCCAGCGTCAGGCGTCGGGGCAGCCGGCTGGCTAGTCTCGGCTTGATCACCTCCGGCGGCAGTCAACTCGGTCGCACGCGGCTCGTTGCTGGAGGCGCGGTCGGGCTGAGGCTGGCCGTCTGCTCCGTCTTCTGGTGCCTCCGCCTTGCTTCCATACTCCGCCTCGTCCTCCTCCTCGATGCTGGAACCAATCACCTTCGCCGAGTCTTCGCCGTAGTCTGGGTTCATCCCAAACCACTCCGGCGGTACCTCCTCGCCGTCTTCAGACCGCTCGGGGATGAAGATGCTGGTGTCGGTGTACTCAGCGATCGCCGCAGCACGTTTGACGAGGGCAACTTCTGCAGCCGCCAGCTCCGGTTGGGCCTCCGACCGAAGCTTGGCCAACCGGTCTAGATCCAGCCCTGGGTACCCTGCCTTGACGAACTCCAAGGCCCGGCGCGCTCCAGCCCGGGCCAAAGAGCCCTTCCAGGCCTCAAGACGACCAGCCGCGACCTCTAGCCAGTTGGCCGTCAGGCTGGGGGTGCGCGGAGCCTGCATATCCGGCCAAAGGGCAACAATCTCCTGGGCACCGACGCGCTGAAGCCGGCGCAGCATCCAGTGATCTGGCCGGAGGCGAGCCTCGATGCTCAGGTTGTGCTCGTCAAGAGTTCGGGGGGCATCGGTGGCGATCTCTGCGCCCTCCGCCCTCCGACTTTCACGGTCGGCCTTGATGGCTTGGATGGCGGCCTGCGACTGCCCAGGGAAGAAGTCTGCAAAGACGCAAAGAAATGAGGAAGCTAGTCAACAACCAGGAGTCGGCACGATTTAAATTGGCAGCTCGAAGAAAGAAAATAAAGAGACTCACCATCAACGATGTCTTCAATCTCGTGGAAGTCAGAGGACAGCAGCGCCTCCTTGTCAGACCAGGAGGAGAGCTCGCTCGCGAACTCGGCCAAGAGGGTGGTTTCTGTCTCCTCTGCCTCCCTCTGCGACTTCACAAGCAGCTCCTTCTGCTCTGCCAACTGAGTGGCCAGTAGATCGCGCTCTGTGGCGAGCCTGCTGCACTCCTCCCCTTTGGTGCGCAGGGCGGAGTTGGCTTCGCTCAGCTGCTGTTGAAGAGCAGCGTTGGCTCCTGAAGAAAAGGAAGAAATATAACAGTCGTCAATAAAGTAGGTCGCCAGGGAGATCCGGCCCGACTGCTCAGCAGTCGGCCCAAATCTCGGGGACTACAGCCCGCGGGTGCGCTAGCGCGCCCCCGCGGAGAAGAAAAAAGGACTTACATCGGCTCTCCGCCAAGTCAGCGGTCCGCTTTCCCAGCTCTTCAACGTTACGGTTGAAGGCAATGACTTGGAGGTTATTGTAATCCTGCGACAAGCATTTCAGACAAAGTTAGTACCCAGAAGTTCATCAATTGGAGTTCCGGGCCGCCTGCTCAGCAGCCAGCCCGAAACTCGGGGACTACACCCAGTGGGTGCGCTGGCGCGCCCCCACAGAGAGGAACAAGAAAACAAAGACCAAAGGAAAAAAAACATACCCGGACGGCTGCCCGCGACGCTAGGAACACCTTGGTGCAACTCTGGAGAGCGTCGCCCTCAGCACGGAGCTTCGCCTGGACGTCTAGGAGCGCCCGGTTCAGCGGCCCTGTGCCGCCTCCTCGCACCCACCCAATAGGTGCGGCGCTCGTCGCTTCAGCGTCTAGGGCCGCTGAGCTGGCGGTGCCAGCTTCCAGGGGGCGGGGTGCCGAAGTCGCCATCTCCAGACGATGACGCGTTGGTGAGCCGACTTGGAGGAGTAGCCTCTCCACGGCCTCATCTTCGGTCGGCGGCACCGGAGGGTCCGCTGGCTGCTCGCCTTACGCGCCTTCAGACGGCGGCGGAGGCGGCGGCGGAACGTTCGTGTCCGGAGTAGATGGGTCGCCGTCTTCCCTCTCCTCGACGGGGTTCTCCCCGCCGGCTTCTCTAGTTAGCCCCGTGAACTCCGGAGGCGGTGGCGCAGAGTTCAACGGGGTGACGAGCACTGCCGACTGGCGGCGTGCGGCTTCCTCAGCCCGCTGCTTCGCCGCCGCGGCGGCTTCGGCCTCCGCTAGTTTTTTCTTAGCGGAGGCCTCCGCCCTGTCGGCCTCCATCTTCTCCAGGTGGAGGGTCTCTTCTTCGTTGCGCTTCTCCTATGCATTCCGCTCCATTGCCTCCCGGAGGTCAGCAACGAGGTGAATCCGCCGAGTGGTGGCAGACGTCTCCGCTGACCCTATGACGGAGGCGGCGGTGACCCGCTCAAGAGAGAGGGGAGCCCTAAAGCAAGAGGGGCAAGCAGAGACTCAGACAAATCATGAAGAAAGAATAAAACTTTGAAGACAGAATACTTACGCGGAGACCAACGACGACTTCTTCACTTCCTTATGGAAGCGGATGGCCTTCGCGGCTGCCTTGTCCCGCCGGGTCGCCGCAGCCGAGCCCTTGGGCTTCTTCGGCCGACTGCCGAACAAGGTCGGCACGGCCCTGCGCTTCTTCCTGCCGCCTGGAGTGCCTGACGCGGCAGAAGAGCCCGCGCCAGGCTGGCTGGCTCCTGGCCGATGGCGTGGGGCGACTTCTCCCTCGGCGTTGTCTTCAGGCCAGTCGGCGAAGGTAGCCGAAGGCCTGAAGTCGCCTGCTGTCCCTCCTCCTCCCTCGGTGTCGTCTTCCAGAGCCGCCACCCCCAGATCGGGGTCGTCGACGTCGCTCTCCGCCCGGTTGGCGAGGAACTCACGGGCCGGCCCCGAGGTGCCGGCTGGTGGGTGAAGAAGGGGATTCTAAGCAAAGCCGACTGGTCAAAACAAAACTCGGCAAGAAGAAGACAATCTAAAGAAAGAAAAGAAAGGCGACTCACCACGGGCGGGGGGTTGGCGCGGGAGTACAGCTCCTTGCCGAATCGCCAAGCCTGCTGTCCGAGAGTTAGTTCACCATGAAGGCCACCTCTTCGTGAGGCATGTCCTTGGTGCACATCCGACTCGGGTCGCGGTGCCCGCTCATCTGGCATATCATGTGAGGGCGGCCTTGGAGTGAGAGAACTCGGCACGAAACGAAGGCGGCCAGCAGGTCCAGACCAGTCAGACCCTCCGACTGCGTCAGCACTCGGAGTCGTGTGATGGCGCCGGCTCCCGCAGGCGTCAGCGACCTGGCCCGGTACGACCAGTTGGGCAGTCTCCCAGCCGGTGGGCCGGCTTCGAAAGCCGGCAGGTTGACCCAGTCGCCCCTCGTGGCGACGTTCCTGACGTAGGAGTAGGATCTCTGCCACATCTTCACCGACTTTATCAGTGAGATGGAGGGGAAGGGATTGTCGGCCCCTGACCTTCGCACGACGATGAAGGCGCCGCACTGAGCCGGCACGCCCGCGGCCTGGGTGCCGAGCTTGGAGAAGAAGAACTCCCCCCAGAGCTCGAGGGTGGGGAGGACTCCGAGGAAGCCTTCGCACAGGGCCACGAGGGCGGACAGCAGCACCAATGCGTTGGGGGTGAGGTGGTGCGGCTGGAGACCGTAGAACTCCAGAAAGGACCGGAAAAAACTGCTCGCCAGCAGCCCTAGCCCGCGCAGGCAGTGCGAGCGGAAGATGACCCGCTCGCCCTCCTGCGGTGCGGGGGAAATCTCCCCCTCCGGCGCAAGACGCACCTGCATGCGATCCTCGCCGGGAAGCCGACGGGTCCGATGGAGGAACTCAATGTGGTCTTCATGAACTTCGGAACCGTCCCAGGTGCCGGAGCGCACTGGGGGAGGCGCGGCAGCGGAGGGAGAACTCATCACGAGCTGTCGCCGCAGCGTTTGCCGGAGCTTGGGCGTGCGGCGGAGCACAGAAGAGAAGAGGAAGGAGGAGAGCGAGGAGCAGAAAGGAGGAAGAGAACGAGGAGTAGTGGGAAGGAGGGGCGCGCGTGCCCCCCTCTTCCCCCTACTTATAGCCCCGTGGGCTGCAAAGCCGAGGGGGCGGACATGGGGATTTACTTCGCCCACAACCCCATGACCCCCACGATCCATGTAAAGTTACTGCGCACAGTAACTCCACGGGAATCCCAACCGGCCACCGGGGCCGCAGCGGATCCGCTCAGGCGCCGAGGCGCGGTAGTGGCGGGCCCCGCCTATGGGCCTGTCCCGTTGCACGCGTAGGCTGGCAGGATGGCCTGGCCAGATGCCCTCGCGTGACAGGCCAAGAACGGGCGGCGGCCTAGAGGCTCAGCTAGCACGCCACTTAAAATCCCGCCACGACGTTCGAAATACTGAGCAAGTCGGAATTGAGTGAGTCCGAGTTGAGCAAGTCCGACTCCATCTAGGTGGCCCGGCAAAGGTCAATCAAAGACCATGTGTTGAGCACCCGGAAAGAGAAACTGCTGAGGCTTCTCGGCCGATCGTCCGCGGCGCCTCACCAGCTTCAGGGACTACTGTCGGAGTAATGGGCCACGGGTAGGCCAACCCGAGTCCCATAACCTTTCAAGACATCGGGGCAGGCTGCGCCCCTCAAGACCCCAGGGCGAAGAGCCGCCTCCTGAGGAGTCGACGGCAGGGCGGCCGACTGCCCGCTCACGTCCGAGTCCCAGGGACGACTTCTAGAGAAGCCGGCTTTGGGGAGTCGGCCAGCGACTCCAACAAACCCATGACCTCATCGAAGGGGACGGGGCAGGGGCGTGGCTACAGTGAAGCCCACTCCCGCCCCTTACCAAGGGCAGGCATGGCCACAGCACGCCGTACTCGAGAAGATATCCGTGCGGCGTGGCACTGTTGCCCTGCCGGCCCTGACATCAGCACCAGAGTACCGAGTCCTGCACCCACGACAGTTTGTCTGAACGGCCCGGAAGCAGCAGGTCCCACCAGTCAGTGAGACCCTAGGAGACGGCGAGAGGACCGCCAGTCGGATCCGTCAGGAGTCGGCCCGGGGAGTCGGCCGAGCCCTCCCCTGGGCCCCATGCACCATTAATCAAGATGTGATGGGGAGTGGCAATAGTGATCGCCCGCCAGGCGGCGGGACTGTTGCCACGACCCCATGACCAAGCCCGCGTCATCAGAAACACGACTACAGTAATCAGCAGCCGGCAAGACCTGCCAGCGGCGGACACGGCCTGTCGGCTCCGTACCAGACCAGTCGGCGGGGCCTACCAATCGGCGGGCCCCAGCAGTCGGCGGAGAAATCGGATGCCAGAGGCACTGACGGCTGGGCCCGCACCCAGTCGAATTACCATTGTACCCCTGGGGGGTAGGCCTATATAAGCCCCCCAGGGCACCCATGCAAAGGGTTGGAACCCAGTAGCTCTAGACCATACCAGATAGAAGGAGAGAGCTAGCCTTGCCCTCTCCTACCTCTAAGAAACAGCTCAAGGAGCAACCGTGTAAACACTTGGCCATAGTGATCATGCGGAGACCCCGCAGAGCAGCAGTAGGGGTATTATCTCCCCGGAGAGCCCTGAAGCTGGGTAAGATTCGCCGGCGTGCATGTCTTCGCCTCATCCCGTTTCTAAGCACCGGCGACGTTCTACTCGCCCCCACCATGATAAGCCATCCGTTGGCATATGTCGCACCAAACCCCCGACACCTTCGGGTCCATAGTTATTAGCTAGATGGCTTCTTCTCTCTCTTTGATCTTCAATACAAAGTTCTCCTAGATGTTCTTGGAGATCTATTCGATGTAATATTCTTTTGCGGTGTGTTTGCCAAGATCCAATGAATTGTGGATTTATGATCAAGTTTATCTATGAACAATATTTGGTTCTTCTCTAAATTCTTATATGCATGATGTAACATCCCAAATTTTCAATTTGGAATGTTATACATAGGTCATTCATGCATATCATACTTTATTGCATTTCATTCTTGTAATCCTCGAAATCCTAAGCAGCTCAAGGACCATCAGAGAGAGTTGTGGATTTACCCTCGTTCTCATATTTGAGTTTTATCAAATATTGAAACAAGGATCACTTTGGTTTTAATTATTTTTCTCCCCAAAAATATTTCATACTAAAATTTTATGAGTGGAGATCATATGACTTCTCCAAAATAAATGAAATGATGGAGGAAAAATATTAAAATAAATTTGTATTTTTATTTAGGGTTTTATCACTATTTTATTTGAATTAGGAAAAATATGCGTTTTTCAAAATTGCATTAGAGGCTCAAATAAATGTTCGCCTTGTCCGGCATATTTTTAGACGACGGGGAAAATTTATTTCAGGATTTTTGGAGTCTGTTTAGTATTTCTTTTCTTTGTTTTTCTGCGCGTCGGAATTTTTTTTAAAGTCGACCGCCTTACCGGGCCGTGTCCGACTAGGACACTGCACCTGGCTGGCCTTTTTAAGGCCGAGGCCCGAGACGCCCTAGCCCCCAAAACCTAGCGCCCGCCGCCGCCCCAATGCCTCGCCGCCACCTCGCCGCGCCGCCGCCCCGACGTCGCGCCTCCGCCTCACCGCCACCCCGCCGCCCGCTACCGGAGCCCTCCGCCGCTGCTGACGTCCCGATCCGCGAGGTAGCCCTGGGTTTTATTCTAAAAACCGTTCGGTTTTTATACGAAAAACCTAGATGCGTTTTTTAGATCGATTTTTTTCCCGGTTTAGTTATTTAGCGAAAGCCCATTCGTACGTTCGTTTTAACGAACGGTTTTCACCCGTTAACCGCATACAGCGAACGTTCGTTCGTTAGCCTGTTCGTCGGTTTTCTTTTTCCAGGTTTTTTCCACTATTATTTTCGATCATGATTTCTGCCCTATTTTTCGTTTTAGTTTATCTTTTCGCTTGTTTATCGGAATCAGGCGATTCAAGCGCCTAGATCTTCATATCGAAGCCCTCTTTCTGTTTAACCAGCTTGAACAAGATTTTGGTACTTTAAAATTTGACTTTAGTCCACTTTAGTAATCGGGTCTTATTTCTCTCGCAGTTTGAGTTTCATTGCTACGTTTGATTTGATTGTTTTTGCGAACCGGAGTTCTTAAGTTGAACTTTCTGGTTAGATCTTCTTATTTGAGTTTTGACCATGCATCCTTGCTTGATTGCTTATGTTTGCAATTGTTTGTTTGCGATAGAACACCCGGAGTGCGAAGCGTGCTACTACGAGTCTTTAGGATTTGCAGATTGTCAGCAAGGCAAGTAACACTTTGATCATACCCTTTATCACCCAATTTTTATGCATTAGTTCCACTCTTCACACATTGCATGAGTAGGATCTCTTAACATGTCGGTCTGGGAAGTAGATAATGAGGTAGAACCTATTACCTATTTTATTATCAAACCCTTGGGAGTTACTTCTATGTTATGCTTATATTGCCATGCTATGCTCGTAGACGTGGATTGGGTTTGTGTGTATCCATAATAGATGTGAGTTGTTAATTAATGGTTCAACTTAAGGTGGAAACTTTAATAAACATCTGGGTGGATTGCTTGTGGGCACCTGGAGAATCCAGTGTTGTCCTAGGATATCCTGGAGTACCCGTGTGATCGTCCTACGGTCCTCCACCTAGGCTCAAAGGGATAATAAGAGTATTCATGATAGAAACTTCCGTGTGAAGCCACAAGCCATCATGGGCTCTGGCATAGTGGAGTAAGTTGCGTGAGTTCTTGAAGAGGTGGACTAGCAGATGTTGGGGATTGTAGGTGTACCGGTCTAACCGGAGTAAAGAGCAAATGCTTCTGAAAGATTGTCTCTCGGTCATCTGTTTCTCAAACACCATGTAGTGCGAGAAATCCAACGGAGGAGATCGAGTCTTGTGGGGAAAAGTGCGCAAACCTCTACAGAGTGTATAAACTCATCATGGTTAGCCGTGTCCCCGGTTATGGACATCTTGAGTATCTGGCTCTTGGATTATCATATGGATCTCATCACTCTAAATTAATTGGTTGGCTTGATAATTACTTTAATTGGGATTGAGTTGTAGGAACCTTCTCAATATTTTTCAACTACCATGATAGTTAAATAAAATATATTCCTTTGTTTTAGGGAAAAATTGGCTTTATGCAAAACATATTAACCATACAGCCTCCACCAGCCTTATATGCATGTAGCGATAGCTTTTATCTGTTCATTACTCTCATGTGTTACATTGCCAGCATATTCCATGTGCTGGCCCATTTTCGGGCTGCAACGTATCATGTTGCAGACTTTTCAGACGAGGAGTAAGGTGCGATAGGTCGTTTGTCATGCACTGTCAGGACCCCGACTCGATGCCACATAGGTCTAGCATGTAACACCTCATATCACTTTGCGGCCTCACGCACGGTATTCCACGGGTGTCGCCTTACCTTTGCCCGGGACCGTTTGCGCCTTTTGGCACACGTATATGATAGTGTCGCTAGCACCCATATGATAAGGAGCCCGGGCTAACATGGCTAGTCGTAAACCCAAAGTGGCACAGACTTACAGGGACAGGCATCCATGACCCAGCAACGAACGTGTCGGTCATCAGCAAGTGGGTCCGGGCTATAGCACTGGGCTAGCAGGACTCCGGTAAACCGGGCTGTAGCGGGCTAACAGGACTCCGATACTCAATGCGTGACATTTCCCCGAAGGGACAGACACAGGAACGAAGAAGGACACATGCCGGCCAGCCTAAGTGTTCCAGAGCAGTAGCAAGCTACCATGGCTCAGTGGTAACACTAGGAGACATTTCCCGGTAAGAGAGGCTACTAAGGATAAACAACTAGATAGTCAGATCCCACACATACCAAGCATTTCAATCATACACACAATATGCTCGATATGTGCAAATACAACAAGGCATCACATCATGACTCTATGACACAAGTACTTCATTTAAGGCTCAGAGAGCCATACATAACATACACAAAGGTACGGGTCACACGACCCAGCATTCAAGTCATACAGTCATACAAACCAGCAGCGGAAGTAGCTTGTCTGGGTACAGACAACTAGTAAAATAAAAGAGGCTTGGAAAGCCTAGCTATACTACGTGGTCCTTCACAAGCTCAGGATCACCACCTGGGCCTTAGCCTACTCATTGATGTCAACGTCTACGAAGAACCCATCAGAAGGGGTTGCAGTGTCTTCTGTAAAAATGTAAATTATAGCAACATGAGTACAAAGGTACTCAGCAAGACTTACATCAGATCCTACGTACATGCACATTATCAAGAAGGGTTGGTGGAGTTGTTGCAGCAAGCCAGCTTTGACTCTTGGCTAGGCTATCCTACGAGACTCCAACTTGAAATGGTTTTGCGTACACGAGTCCACTACTCACCACTTCAATACACTACCGAGGATCCACCTCCGTCTTCCTACGGAAGAGCCATCCTCGGCACTCACACTTATCTTGAGGCTTTTAATAGTTTCCATTTACTTGTCTATGAACTGTATAGGCAACCAAGTAGTCCTTTACCGCAGACGCGGCTATTCGAATAGATCATGATAACCCTGCAGGGGTGTACTTCTTCATACATGTTTCCACCACTTAGCGTCTGCACACGACATGTGCTCGGCAGACTTCAAGCGAAAGCCGACGTGGGTGTAGACCACGACCTACCTAAACACCTAAGTCTCTAGTCAAGGTTTATCGCCTATCCAGGTTCCATCCGCAGGGAGTCCGGCCGAGGTTTCCCATACGGCCCCGAACGATGTGAACAGGGTTTCCGAGATACCTAACGGGTATTCGGTACACCCGGCCACGTACCTACCGCATCACAGCCCACCCCTATGGTCAGCGCTGTCCACGGCCTCCAGTAGGCTACAAACACCAGAAACTACTTGCAACTCCTGGACAGAGAGCTAGGGTGAATAAGAAGTCGAGCGGGGTCATATTTTAGGGCCCAATACATGGCAGTAGCTGTATCTTAAATCACACATACAGATCTCAGTGCTTAAGGTCGGCTTCAATGAAACAACCCACCATGTACTCCTACATGGCCTCTCATCGATACCTTTACCAAATCGTGTTCACCACACCACTCTCATTACCGACATAATCATTTCACTCTAGCCCATCACCCAGATGAACCAGACCTGACACGACTCTAAGCATAGCAGGCATAGCAAGGTAGGAACAACACATACATATGGCTCAATCAACTCCTACACATGCTAGTGGGTTTCATCTAGTTACTGTGGCAATGACAGGTCATGCAGAGGAAATGGGTTCAACTACCGTAGCACACAGCAGTTTGAAACGCGTTGTCTTAATGCAGTAAAAGAGAGCAGGAGCGAGAACATGGGATTGTATCGATATGATCAAATGGTTGGTTGCTTGCCTGATGGTTCGATGCACTGATACGGTTCTTCGTTAGGGTAATCACGGTACTCCTCGGAGGTAGAACCTGCCGCAAGAACACCGATACACAACCATCACCAAACAATGTGCAGCAATATGATGCATGCATGAAACATGGCAATATGAGTGTATTGGGCTAATGCAACTAAGACCAGAAGGGTTTGAACCAATTTGAATCAAAGATTCAAATTTCAAACTCAAACATGGCCCTTTAAAGTGTTTTTCCTTGTTCTGCATTAAACATCAGGTTAACTTGTTTAATCATGCATGAAAATAGTACAGATGGATAGATTGGATTTTTCTGATCATTTTTCATATATAATTTGTCTGATTTGGAGTTACAGAATAAAAGTTATGAATTTTTGAAGTTTAAACTATATTCTGGAATTTCCTATATTAGATTAATTCCAGAAAATCAATTATTGTGTCAGCCTGACGTCAGTGTGACGTCAGCAGGTCAACGGGACACGTCCGGGTCAAACCTGACAGTGGGTCCCGCGTGTCAGTGTGATTAAGTAAACTAAAATTAATTTAAACTAATCCTAATTAGTTAGCAGGGCTGGGCCCCACCTGTCATAGACTCAGGGGAGTCAACCAGGGCCCACCCGTGGTCAAACCCGGGTCGGCTGCACCGGCGTTTAGCCGCCGGCGAGCCCGACGCGGCGGCGGAAGTGGTTTTGGCCGTTTCGGCCACCAAATGGGTCGCGGAGACTACCGGAGTGGAGCTGAGGACGAGCCGCAGCTCTTGGTGGAGTCCGTTGGGGTCGGGGTGGCCGGAGTTGGCGCCGGCGACGACTTTGGCGGCCACCGGGGTTCGGCCGAAGTCGAACTTGACGCAAGAGGGGTCGGTGAGGTGCGGGGAGTAGCTAGCTAGGTGCTACGTGACGCGGTGAGCATGATGGACACCGTGGAGTGGTCGGAGGGTGACCGGGAGCACGTCGGCCACGAGCTCCACGGTGGTGGGTGCGGTTGAGCTCCGGGAGGTCGCTACACGGCTCGGGAGCAAGAAAAGAAGGGAGGGGAAGATGGCTAAGCTCACATGGAGTTCGACGAAGCCCTTGGTGCGGCCGGGGACGGACCGGAGCGACGACGGCGTTGAAGGGGATCTCCGGCGACGGCGGACTCGGCGAGGTCGGTGCGGTGGACTCGGGCGTTGCGAGCGCTCGGGGCTCGGCTTGCTCGATGAAGTGGACAGCGGCAGAGCTCCTGGACACGACGAGAGGACGCACGGGCGGCGGGGAGCGCGGCTACGATGCAGGCACGGCGGCGGTAGCGTCGGCCATGGCTGGGGGCGCGAGGGGTAGGAGCTGGAGAGGAAAGGGGGTGTCTGGGGGGTTCGGGGGAGAGGGAGAGGGCGATCCATGACGTCACCGGGCGAGGGGAGCGGCGAGGCGGTGAGCAGGTGCGTGGCGCGCGCTGCGGTCGCCGTCGGGCACCTGCCTGCCTGCCTGGCCGGCAAGCAGCTCGCTGGAGCGGCGCTGGGCTGGGCCGGCAGGTGGGCCGGGTGCTGGCGCCAGGTAAGTTTTTCTATTTTTCTCTGTTTTCTGTTTTTTTAATACTTCTGCAACTTTGTTGAATTAAATAAAATACTTAGGCAACTCCTAAAATCACAAAACTACTCCTGGTCCATAGTTGGATTATTTCCAACATGAAACATTTTAGTTTTGAGATATTTGAGCATTTAAATATTTTATATAATTTTAAATGCCCAAATTCAAATATTTATGATTTAAATCAAAAACCCTAAGATGGCCTAGGAAAATGTGCATCACTTTTGGCAGAGGTTCTGAACCAAGACAAAAATGGTGGGCATTTTAGAAGGGCATTTCAGGTTCATTGAAAAAGTTTTTAGTAAACCCTAATTGGTTTCAGAGGGGACTGGGGGTTCTGCCATCCCCATTTCAGGTTTCTGATGAAAGAATAACCATGATGCAACACTATAATGCATGAACTAGCTAGGGTGTGACAACTCACCCCAACTCAAAAGAATCTCGTCCCGAGATTTGGGTTCCTCCGGAAAGAGGGCGGGGTACTCGAGTCGAAGACGATCCTCCCTTTCCCAAGTTGCTTCATCCTCAGAATGGTGCGACCATTGAACTTTGAGAAACTTGATATTATGATGTCGAGTGGTACGCTCGGCCTGATCGAGGATATGAATGGGGTACTCTCGATATGTAAGATTATCTTGGAGATCAAGCGTTTCGTGGTCCACTCCACGGATAGGATCCAAGAAGCAACGCCTGAGTTGAGAAACGTGGAAGACATCATGGACTCTGGAGAGATGCGGAGGTAGTTCCAACTGGTAGGGAACTTCTCCTCGTTTAGCGAGAATGCGAAAAGGTCCAATGTAACGAGGAGCCAATTTGCCTTTGATACCGAAACGATGGGTTCCCTTCAGAGGGGTAACCCGAAGATAAGCCTTCTCGTCAACCTCGAAAGTCATAGCCTTATGTTTTCGGTCATATTGACTCTTCTGACGAGATTGGGCTGTTTTCAACTTTTCACGAACGATGCGAACTTGCTCTTCTGCTTCCTGAATCATATCCGGGCGAAAGAATTGTCTTTCCCCGGTTTCTGACCAGTTAAGGGGTGTTCGACACCGTCGTCCATAGAGAACTTCAAAAGGGGCTTTACCCAAGCTAGATTGATAGCTGTTGTTGTAAGCAAATTCGGCAAATGGAAGGCATTTCTCCCACTCCATTCCGAATGAGATAACAGAGGCTCGAAGCATGTCTTCTAGAATCTGGTTGACGCGTTCCACTTGACCACTCGACTGAGGGTGGAAAGCGGTGCTAAAAGAAAGACGGGTTCCCATAGCATTTTGGAAACTTTCCCAAAATCGAGAGGTGAAAAGACTTCCTTGATCCGAGTTAATTTCCAAAGGAACACCATGGAGAGACACTATTCGGGAGATGTATAAGTCTGCCAACTGACTAGCGGTTATACTCTCACGAACAGGTAAGAAATGAGCTACTTTGGAAAGGCGGTCGACAACGACAAAGATAGCATTATGCCCTCTCTTGGTCCTGGAAAAACCGGTAATGAAATCCATACCAATTTTATCCCATTTCCATTCAGGAATAGCTAGGGGTTGAAGGGTGCCAGCAGGCCGTTGATGCTCTGCTTTTACACGACGACAGACGTCGCAATTAGCAATATACTGAGCAATTTCTCTCTTCATCCTAGTCCACCAGAACCTCTGGCGTAGGTCCTGATACATCTTGGTACTACCGGGATGAATGGTGAGAGGAGATTCATGGGCTTCCTTAAGGATCAACTGCCGTAGATGCTGGTTCTTGGGAACCACTAAACGGTTCTCAAAGTACACAACACCATGATCATTTGTGGAGAAACAACTAGCACTTCCGCTAGCAATGTTCTCCTTGATCTTAGCTATTCCCTTATCTCGCTTCTGGGCAGCGACGATTTGATCCGTAAGAGTAGGTTTCGCCACCAGGGTGGAAAGAAATCCTTGAGGAACAATGTGAAGGTTAAGCTTCCGAAATTCCTCATGGAGAAGCGGTTGACTTTGTTGTAACATCAGGTTGTTACAATAAGATTTACGACTTAGCGCATCAGCCATGACATTGGCTTTCCCTGGGGTGTAAGTTATTCCTAAGTCGAAATCTGTGATCAACTCAACCCAACGTCTTTGCCTGAGATTCAAATCCGGTTGGGTGAAGATGTACTTCAGACTTTGGTGATCAGTGAATATTTCGCAACGATTCCCAAGAAGGTAATGTCGCCAGGTTTTAAGTGCATAGACTATGGCTGCAAGCTCTAGATCATGAGTAGGATAATTCTCCTCATGTGGGTGCAATTGCCGTGAGGCGTAGGCAATTACGTGTCGATCTTGCATGAGAATGCAACCTAGTCCTTGTCGCGAGGCGTCGCAGTAGATAACAAAGTCCTTAGAGAAGTCTGGCGGTACCAGTACGGGAGCAGAAGTCAGGCGTCTTTTCAGTTCCTGAAAGCTGTGCTCACATTGTGGAGTCCATTCGAACTTTTTATCTTTCTTGAGGAGTTCGGTTAGAGGTTTAGCAACTTTGGAGAAATTTTCGACAAAGCGACGGCAATAGCTCGCTAAGCCCAGAAAACTCCGAACTTGCTTGACCGATTCAGGTGGAGTCCAATTAAGGACGGCTTGAACTCGCTCAGGGTTAACAGCAATACCTTTACCAGATATTACATGACCCAGATAGGTCACTTCTGACAACCAAAATTCACATTTAGAAAACTTGGCATAAAGGCGATGCTCTCGAAGTTTGTTCAACACTAGCCTTAGATGTTTGGCATGTTCTTCCTCGTTCTTGGAGTAGATGAGTATATCATCGAGGTAAACAATGACGAATTTATCCAAATACTCCATGAAGATTGAGTTCATTAACTGAGAAAAGGTGGCTGGAGCGTTGGTTAAACCGAAGGACATGATGGTGTACTCGTATTGGCCATAACGAGTAACAAAGGCCGTTTTAGGAATGTCCCCATTCCTGATTTTGATTTGATGGTAGCCTAACCTCAAATCCATTTTGGAGAAGATTGAGGATCCAGCGAGCTGATCATATAGGTCGTTGATCCTGGGGAGCGGATATTTGTTCTTGATTGTGACCAAATTGACAGGTCGATAATCTACAACCATCCGGTCCGTACCATCCTTCTTCTTGACGAAGAGGACGGGGCAAGCCCACGGAGATGAACTAGGTTGGATGAAACCCTTTTTCAAGGACTCATCGAGTTGTTTCTTAAGCTCGGCTAGTTCTAGTGGTGCCATCTTATAGGGTCTTCTAGCAATCGGAACGGTTCCTGGAATGAGGTCTATTACGAACTCCACATCCCTGTCAGGTGGAACACCTGGCAATTCCTATGGGAAGACATCCGGGAAGTCACGGACTACCGGGACGTCCTCAAGGTCTGGCAAAGGGCTGGCGTTAAGAGAATATAACCGTCGCTTGGCTATTCGGGTCAAGACATTGACTATCTTCCCCGAAGGATGAGTGAGTTGAACAGTCCTAGAGAAGCAATCAATTTTGGCATGATGAGCTGACATCCAGTCCATACCCAAAATGATATTAATATCTGAAAATTTGAGAGCTATCAAAGATGCAAGGAAAACAAGTCTGTCGACTTGGATTTCATTTCCATAACTTACCCTGGAGGTCTGCCATCTAGAACCGGGAGTAGAAATTTCCATAGTGGATGGCATGTCACAGAATGCGGTGTTATGCAAACGAGCATAGTTCTCGGATATAAATGAATGAGAGGCTCCTGTATCGAAAAGAACAGATGCCGGGTGGCAATTAACAAGGAGCGTACCGAGAACGACGTTGGGATCCTCTTGAGCTTCTTCGGCAGAGATACAGTTGACGTGGCCACGTGTAGCGGTGGCCGGCTTGGCGTGGAACACTTTCCCTGTCGGCTTGCCACGGCCAACAGCTTTAGCAGGTTGGTTGGGGTTGGTCTGGGGACACTCACGCATATAGTGGCCAGATTCCCCACACTTGAAACAAGTCACGGAACTGGTACGTGGAGGAGCACTGTTGGTTGGACCACCATAGGGCTTGGCTGGTGCAGACTGTTGAACGGGGCGAGGCGCCTGGAAGGATGGCCTCGGTGTGAACCTGGGTGGCAGGGCAGTGTTGGGCACCCACACGCGGCGCTTCTGAGGACCAGCACCGAATGAGGAACCCACGTCACGGCCATGCTTGCGTGTTGCGTCATAATCAGTCTGACCAGTCTCAGCACTGATGGCCTTGTTAACAAGCTTCTGAAAAGATGTGCACTCATGCAGACGGAGGTCGCGGCGAAGCTCAGGACTAAGCCCCTTACGGAACCTTGCTTGCTTCTTGGCATCGGTAGAAACTTCCTCAGTTGCATATCGTGCGAGGTTACCAAACTCCCTGCTATAAGCATCCACAGAGAGTCGGCCTTGGGTGAAATTGCAAAATTCCTCACGTTTACGGTCCATGAGACCCTCCGGAATGTGATGTTCACGGAAAGCCTCGCTGAATTCAGCCCAAGTAGTGACATGGCCCGCTGGGCGCATAGCTCCATAATTCTCCCACCAGAGACTGGCGGGGCCTTCAAGATGATATGCAGCAAAGGTGACCTTGTCAGCCTCAGCTACTAGCGCAGAACGCAGTTTGTGAGAAATACTGCGAAGCCAGTCGTCAGCGTCGAGAGGCTCGACGGAGTGGTGGAACGTGGGTGGATGTAACTTGATGAAATCACTGAGTGACACCACGTTAGTCCTCTGATGGTGTGCTGTGTTCTGTTCAATACGCTCCAACAAACGGTTGGTCTCCCGCTTGTTTCTTTCGGCTTCCATCATAACCTCGGCTAGGGAAGGAGGATGAGGCAGATTTGCATTCCTGACTTCACTGCCTTCGGCCTGCTCTTGAGGAGCAGGGTTAGTGCGCGTGTTGACCATCCTAGGTAAACAAGACAATGATTTAGTCAGAATGATAAGATTCCGACATAGAATACAGAATGTAAGGAGTAACTCGGAATGCAAGATGATCATCCGTATGACATGATAGATACAGAAACTGCTTCTCTATTCCATCGTCATACACACCATACAAGGTTTAGTACAAGACCAAACAAGGTACTATTACGGTGAAAAGAGGATTACATCTCATCGGAGGCATCCCAAGCTCCTATACATTATTTTTGTACACCTCCGGAAAGAGGTACAAACTAGGTCATATCCCACGAGTCACGCAGGACGATAGACGACACAGCTAGAACGAACTGGTGATACTACCACTAACTCAGACCGATCCGTAGTAGTCCTCGTAGAAATCTCCTCCATAGCCTGGAAGCTCAACATGATCATCCGGGAACAGACGATCCCGCGGAGCTTGAGGACCATAGGGGCTAGGATGAGGTCTTGGACCAACAGACGGTGGCCTGCGGGGACCGCGAGGTGGGGTGATGCCTCCTACATCATGCCAACCCATCACGTCTGGCAGAGCAGATCTCACAAGATAGAGATCGCGCATATCCGAATATCCAGCTTGCACCGCCGGTGCAAACCGAGTCAACGTGGCCCAATGGTCAGCACGGGTATTGAAAAGCTCTGGCCTCAAGGCCCGATTTTCACGGTCCTTATCCTCGAGCATCTCAGCAGTAGTGCGAGTCCGTGAATCCTCCTGAGTGGGGTCAGCATAGATAGCCTGGAGATACCCTTGTGCTCCCGGAAGTGATCCTGGCATATACCGAAAATCAGAGTCCCGAAATAGGCCAGACCTGACTCGCATGATGGTCATCATAGAGTAGGCGGCGTCCTGCACAGCCATCTCAATAGTAACCCCGAGTCCATAGGAGCAGTGAAGGGGCTCGGTGGATCCAGGATAAGATGGAAATATCCTGACAGTGCAAAGATACTGGCTTTGATTAAAGTCTCGGAATTGCTCTTCGACCGTGTACTCAGGATACCAACGGTATCCAGCCTCAGTCATTACCCTGACCAACATGGCAGTATGGCCGGGTACATCTAGGCATCGAGTCAGGTGAACCACTTGATTAAGGTCGCGAGTGGCCATCTGAAAGCACAACCATAATGCAAAGGCATTAGAATTTCTAGCAAAATTTTGGCAGCATAACAACTGTAAATGCTCAAGAAGGATTTTGAGACATTTGACAAAGGATTTCATACACACTCAACATCATCATATCAAAGTTCTGAGTCCATCCTAACAACATAATGTGACAGTAGAACTGAACTAGGCTTGTATCCATCCAACCTATAAGGTACTACTGATTAGTAACACGTGATCCTAATAGAGAGAATAGATCCTAATTCCTTAACCCCCGGTGGAAGAATAGACTGACTCAGATCAGAATGTCATAAGATAAAGGAGTAAAAAGAGCCTTACGTTCCAACCCACAAACAATTCCCCTACATATAACTAAAGAATTTCTAGACTCAACATCGACCAGTTTGGCTTGGAGAACCTACAGGCAGTCCGGCTCTGATACCAACGCTGTCAGGACCCCGACTCGATGCCACATAGGTCTAGCATGTAACACCTCATATCACTTTGCGGCCTCACGCACGGTATTCCACGGGTGTCGCCTTACCTTTGCCCGGGACCGTTTGCGCCTTTTGGCACACGTATATGATAGTGTCGCTAGCACCCATATGATAAGGAGCCCGGGCTAACATGGCTAGTCGTAAACCCAAAGTGGCACAGACTTACAGGGACAGGCATCCATGACCCAGCAACGAACGTGTCGGTCATCAGCAAGTGGGTCCGGGCTGTAGCACTGGGCTAGCAGGACTCCGGTAAACCGGGCTATAGCGGGCTAACAGGACTCCGGTACTCAATGCGTGACATTTCCCCGAAGGGACAGACACAGGAACGAAGAAGGACACATGCCGGCCAGCCTAAGTGTTCCAGAGCAGTAGCAAGCTACCATGGCTCAGTGGTAACACTAGGAGACATTTCTCGGTAAGAGAGGCTACTAAGCATAAACAACTAGATAGTCAGATCCCACACATACCAAGCATTTCAATCATACACACAATATGCTCGATATGTGCAAATACAACAAGGCATCACAACATGACTCTATGACACAAGTACTTTATTTAAGGCTCACAGAGCCATACATAACATACACAAAGGTACGGGTCACACGACCCAGCATTCAAGTCATACAGTCATACAAACCAGCAGCGAAAGTAGCTTGTCTGGGTACAGACAACTAGTAAAATAAAAGAGGCTTGGAAAGCCTAGCTATACTACGTGGTCCTTCACAAGCTCAGGATCACCACCTGGACCTTAGCCTACTCATTGATGTTAACGTCTACGAAGAACCCATCAGAAGGGGTTGCAGCGTCTTCTATAAAAATGTAAATTATAGCAACATGAGTACAAAGGTACTCAGCAAGACTTACATCAGATCCTACATACATGCACATTATCAAGAAGGGTTGGTGGAGTTGTTGCAGCAAGCCAGCTTTGACTCTTGGCTAGGCTATCCTACGAGACTCCAACTTGAAATGGTTTTGCGTACACGAGTCCACTACTCACCACTTCAATACACTACCGAGGATCCACCTCCGTCTTCCTACGGAAGAGCCATCCTCGGCACTCACACTTATCTTGAGGCTTTTAATAGTTTCCATTTACTTGTCTATGAACTGTATAGGCAACCAAGTAGTCCTTTACCGCGGACGCGGCTATTCGAATAGATCATGATAACCCTGCAGGGGTGTACTTCTTCATACATGTTTCCACCACTTAGCGTCTGCACACGACATGTGCTCGGCAGACTTCAAGCGAAAGCCGACGTGGGTGTAGACCACGACCTACCTAAACACCTAAGTCTCTAGTACAGGTTTATCTCCTATCCAGGTTCCATCCGCAGGGAGTCCGGCCGAGGTTTCCCATACGGCCCCGAACGATGTGAACAGGGTTTTCGAGATACCTAACGGGTATTCGGTACACCCGGCCACGTACCTACCGCATCACAGCCCACCCCTACGGTCAGCGATGTCCACGGCCTCCAGTAGGCTACAAACACCAGAAACTACTTGCAACTCCTGGACAGAGAGCTAGGGTGAATAAGAAGTCGAGCGGGGTCATATTTCAGGGCCCAATGCATGGCCGTAGCTGTATCTTAAATCACACATACAGATCTCAGTGCTTAAGGTCGGCTTCAATGAAACAACCCACCATGTACTCCTACATGGCCTCTCATCGATACCTTTACCAAATCGTGTTCACCACACCACTCTCATTACCGACATAATCATTTCACTCTAGCCCATCACCCAGATGAACCAGACCTGACACGACTCTAAGCATAGCAGGCATAGCAAGGTAGGAACAACACATACATATGGCTCAATCAACTCCTACACATGCTAGTGGGTTTCATCTAGTTACTGTGGCAATGACAGGTCATGCAGAGGAAATGGGTTCAACTACCATAGCACACAGCAGTTTGAAACGCGTTGTCTTAATGCAGTAAAAGAGAGCAGGAGCGAGAACATGGGATTGTATCGATATGATCAAATGGTTGGTTGCTTGCCTGATGGTTCGATGCACTGATACGGTTCTTCGTTAGGGTAATCACGGTACTCCTCGGAGGCAGAACCTGCCGCAAGAACACCGATACACAACCATCACCAAACAATGTGCAGCATTATGATGCATGCATGAAACATGGCAATATGAGTGTATTGGGCTAATGCAACTAAGACCAGAAGGGTTTGAACCAATTTGAATCAAAGATTCAAATTTCAAACTCAAACATGGCCCTTTAAAGTGTTTTTCCTTGTTCTGCATTAAACATCAGGTTAACTTGTTTAATCATGCATGAAAATAGTACAGATGGATAGATTGGATTTTTCTGATCATTTTTCATATATAATTTGTCTGATTTGGAGTTACAGAATAAAAGTTATGAATTTTTGAAGTTTAAACTATATTCTGGAATTTCCTATATTAGATTAATTCCAGAAAATCAATTATTGCGTCAGCCTGACGTCAGTGTGACGTCAGCAGGTCAACAGGACACGTCCGGGTCAAACCTGACAGTGGGTCCCGCATGTCAGTGTGATTAATTAAACTAAAATTAATTTAAATAATCCTAATTAGTTAGCAGGGCTGGGCCCCATCTGTCATAGACTCAGGGGAGTCAACCAGGGCCCACCCGTGGTCAAACCCGGGTCGGCTGCACCGGCGTTTAGCCGCCGGCGAGCCCGACGCGGCGGCGGAAGTGGTTTTGGCCGTTTCGGCCACCAAATGGGTCGCGGAGACCACCGGAGTGGAGCTGAGGACGAGCCGCAGCTCTTGGTGGAGTCCGTTGGGGTCGGGGTGGCCGGAGTTGGCGCCGGCGATGACTTTGGCGGCCACCGGGGTTCGGCCGAAGTCGAACTTGACGCAAGAGGGGTCGGTGAGGTGCGGGGAGTAGCTAGCTAGGTGCTACGTGACGCGGTGAGCATGATGGACACCGTGGAGTGGTCGGAGGGTGACCGGGAGCACGTCGGCGACGAGCTCCACGGTGGTGGGTGCGGTTGAGCTCCGGGAGGTCGCTACACGGCTCGGGAGCAAGAAAAGAAGGGAGGGGAAGATGGCTAAGCTCACAGGGAGTTCGACGAAGCCCTTGGTGCAGCCGGGGACGGACCGGAGCGACGACGGCGTTGAAGGGGATCTCCAGCGACGGCGGACTCGGCGAGGTCGGTGCGGTGGACTCGGGCGTTGCGA
Organism: Triticum dicoccoides; assembly: GCF_002162155.2. NCBI lineage: Eukaryota > Viridiplantae > Streptophyta > Magnoliopsida > Poales > Poaceae > Triticum > Triticum dicoccoides. Next base: position 465,766,309 of record NC_041392.1, on the reverse strand, counting down.
GCGCTCGGGGCTCGGCTTGCTCGATGAAGTGGACAGCGGCGGAGCTCCTGGACACGACGAGAGGACGCATGGGCGGCGGGGAGCGCGGCTATGACGCAGGCACGGCGGCGGTAGCGGCGGCCATGGCTGGGGGGCGCGAGGGGGAGGAGCTGGAGAGGAAAGGGGGTGTCTGGGGGGTTCGGGGGAGAGGGAGAGGGCGATCCACGACGTCACCGGGCGAGGGGAGCGGCGAGGCGGTGAGCAGGTGCGTGGCGCGCGCTGCGGTCGCCGTCGGGCACCTGCCTGCCTGCCTGGCCGGCAAGCAGCTCGCTGGAGCGGCGCTGGGCTGGGCCGGCAGGTGGGCCGGGTGCTGGCGCCAGGTAAGTTTTTCTATTTTTCTCTGTTTTCTATTTTTTTAATACTTCTGCAACTTTGTTGAATTAAATAAAATACTTAGGCAACTCCTAAAATCACCAAACTACTCCTGGTCCATAGTTGGATTATTTCCAACATGAAACATTTTAGTTTGGAGATATTTGAGCATTTAAATATTTTATATAATTTTAAATGCCCAAATTCAAATATTTATGACTTAATCAAAAACCCTAAGATGGCCTAGGAAAATGTGCATCACTTTTGGCAGAGGTTCTGAACCAAGACAAAAATGGTGGGCATTTTAGAAGGGCATTTCAGGTTCATTGAAAAAGTTTTTAGTAAACCCTAATTGGTTTCAGAGGGGACTGGGGGTTCTGCCATCCCCATTTTAGGTTTCTGATGAAAGAATAACCATGATACAACACTCTAATGCATGAACTAGCTAGGGTGTGACATGCACTCAGCTATGCCGTTGGAGTTGATGGACTCAATTTATCTTCCAAGCCTTCCGTTGTTATCATATTAGATGGCCTTAAGCCATATTTATTGTAATAAGTTCTCTCTTGAGACATTCGATGTAATAAGTGTGTGATTGCCACTCTGTTATAAATCCTTCGGGTACTGTGTGTGTCAGCATTACTGATCCAGGGATGACACTGAAGCACAGAGACTTGACCGTTTGAGGTCAGGTCGTTACAAGATGGTATCAGAGCCAAGTTGAATGTAGGACACGACCACTAAGAAAAGCCATAGTTCACTCTTCTCTACTTATTTCTGACTCCTCTCCATTTTCTACTCTTTAGGATGGCTGATACGAGGAACAAGTTTGCACAACCAGATGAAGACACACCTTTTGGACGACACTTGAAGGAAGTCACTAAGTACCTGAACATTGGAATACCAAGCTTCACCGGGACCTACACCGCCACTTTTCCAGAAGAGGAGCGATGTTTGATTCGAGTTCAAGTTCCAGGAAGGACGTTCCCGCCAGTCACCAAACCCATAGAGTTTTACTTTGATGCACCCACCTGGAGTCTAGGCAAGAGTATGGCAGCCCACATCGCTATAGGACACATTGGCGAAGTTTACCACAAGGAGATAAAGGACACTATATACCAGATATGTGGGCGCAGAGATGAGCAATGGGAGATGGTCAACACCAGGAAGGACAGGTCCATTCCAGCATTCATCCAGGAATTAAACCACCACATATGTCGCCAAGAGAACCAGACGTGCGCAAGCATGATAGATTTGAAGAAGGCGATGATCAGGATCACGGAGCTAGAAGAGGAGCTTAAGTCTACACGCCATGGATATGAGGAGGAAATGATGATACTGGTGGAGAGGAATGACGATATGACCAGGAAGCTAGGAGTTTTTATGGGAGACCCCGCGTGAGGAGGAGGAGACGACGAACCCAAGGAGATTCGTTCTGAAGACTACATCATCATAGACGACACCAACTTCGACATGGATAGTAGTGATGATGACTATGAAGACGAAGCTGGAGCGAATATCATGGAGTCTTCCACTGATAAAATTTCTAGTAGACCACCATACTATTAGTAGTACCCCCCATGTAAATATTAGTAGTCTGAGCACTGTAACAATAGTTAGACCGATTGTATGCCCTTGCTTGATTGATTGAGTGATATGATATGATTGTGTTTCTCTCATGTGCATATGGGTAGTGTCTTCTCATTATACCTCATTCTATTCTAATCTCTTCCCTCTAAACCCATCAGATGCCTCCGAGACGTGTCCTCGGTTTTGCTTTCCCACCGGAGCTCACTCAGTTGATCCAGCAGTAGAATGCCTTGATGCAGTTGTTAGTTAAGAACCAAGGCAACAACAACAACAACAACAATAACAACCCACCGCAACCACCACCAGTTGACAACTTAGCCCATTTCTGAGGCTGCAGCCGCCGGTGTTTTCCAGTAGCACCGAGCTAATAGTTGCTGATGATTGGATGCGCGGGATTGGAAGGGATTTGATCACCGCAGGTTGCACATATGCTAAGAAGGTGTGTTTTGCCGCTCACCAATTGGATGGACCAGCAGCCGCATGGTGGGAGAATTACACAACCACTTTTCCTGTAGCCTATGTCACTTGGGAGCAGTTTCAGCAAGCATTCCGCACAGCCCACGTATCCACTGGAGCTATGAGCATGCAGAAGCGTGACTTTCGCAACTTACGCCAAGGGAACCATAGTGTAGGCCAGTACGTCGAGGAGTTTAGTAAGTTATCCCGCTATGCTCCAGATGATGTGGCCACAGATGCCTCGAAACAGGAGAAGTTTATGGAAAGGCTGAATGATGAGATGAGTATGCAGTTAATGGTGCCAACATTTAACAACAACCAGGAGTTGGTAGATAAAGTTCTCCTGGTCGAAGGGAAGCAGCAACAGATAGAGAGCCGCAAGAGGAAATATGGACAAGGGAAGTACAATTCAGGAGCTCAGCAGAAGCCTCGCTTTACTCCGAACTCGGGAGGGCTTACCCATAACCATGGAGGCCACACTCACAATGGAGGAAGTACCCATAATCATATTGGCCCAAGGAATGGGAATGGGAATGGAGCAAGCAGCAATCAAAACCGTTCCAATCCAGCCACACCCGCCAAGAGGGATCTAAACCACGTTACTTGTTTAAAGTGCGGGAAGACTGGACACTATGCCACGGAGTGCCCTGAAGCGAAGAATGGAAATGGTAATGGGAGCTCTGGGAAGAAGCCCAATCCATTTAACAAAGGACAAGTGAACCACGTGAATGTGGAGGAGGTTGAAGAGCAACCGGATGCAGTTATCGGTAAGTTTTTAGTTAAGTTGTTTACTACAATCGTTCTTTTTGATACTGGTGCATCGCATTCATACATATCAAGGGGATTTGTGGATAAGTATAAGTTGCCCACTAGATTTCTTAAGACACCTATGCTAGTAACCTCACCCGGAGCCGAGTATATGGCAAGCAGTGGATGTTTTCAGATGCCATTAACCATAGGTAGTCATGTTTTCCCCTCTGACTTGATAATTCTGGAGTTGCAAGGATTGGATGTTATACTAGGAATGGATTGGCTGTCGATGTATGGAGGAAACATCGATTGTGCCAGTAAGTCAATTCTGCTTACTACCCCGGAGGGAAAAAGGATCAAGTATGTATCCACGCATGAGCCAAGGAGAACCCAAGTACATTCTCTCACGGGAGTTGTTCAGGAGGAAGTGCCTGTTGTGATGGATTACCCAGATGTATTTCCGGAGGAGTTACCAGGCATGCCGCCAGATCGAGACATCGAGGTTTTTATAGAGTTGTTGCCAGGCACCGGGCCTATATCAAAGAGACCATACCGGATGCCCGCGAATGATCTAGAGGAGATCAAGAAACAGATTAAGGAGTTATTGGAGAAAGGTTACATCCGATGGAGTTCATCACCATGGGGAGCCCCAGTGCTATTGGTTGAGAAGAAGGATAAATCTCTAAGAATGGTTGTTGATTATCGGGCGTTGAATGAAGTGACAATCAAGAACAAGTACCCACTGCCAATGATCAATGACCTGTTTGACCAGCTGCAAGGAGCTAAAGTGTTTTCGAAGATGGACCTACGATCAGGTTACCACCAGCTGAAGATTCGAGAAAAGGATATACCTAAGACAGCTTTTACCACAAGGTATGGGCTTTATGAGTATACGGTTATGTCATTTGGATTGACTAATGCCCCTGCCAATTTCATGAGTATGATAAATAAGGTGTTCATGGAGTTCTTGGATAAGTTTGTCGTGGTGTTCATTGATGATATTTTAGTATACTAAAAAATGAAGAGGAACAAAAGGAGCATTTGTGCTTAGTTCTCGAGAAACTCAGGGAGCATCAGCTGTATGCCAAGTTCAGCAAATGTGAGTTTTGATTGAAGGAAGCTGGATTTCTTGGACATGTTATATTAGGAGAAGGTATATCAGTAGACCCCACCAAAATTCAGTCGGTCACTGAGTGGTTGGCACCCACCTTCGTTGGAGAGATCCGCAGTTTTCTTGGACTCGCGGGATACTATCGGTGATTCATTGAAAATTTCTCTAAGATTGCGAAGCCTATGACGACGTTGTTGAAGAAGGACACCAAGTTCCACTGGACTGAGGAATGTCAAGCTAGTTTCCAGGAGTTGAAGTAACGTTTGACTACAACCCTAGTGTTGATCCTGCCGGATATACGCAAGGATTTCCAAGTGTATTGCAACGCCTCTCGCTTTGGACTTGGAGGAGTACTTATACAAGAGGGAAGAGTTGTTTCATATGCCTCACGACAACTTCGACCGCATGAGTTGAATTATGCCACACATGACTTGGAGTTGGCAGCCGTAGTACATGCACTCAAGACTTGGAGACATTTTCTTATTGGGAACCATTGTGATGTGTACACGGATTATAAGAGTTTGAAGTACATTTTTACACAGAAGGAGTTGAACCTCAGGCAAAGGAGATGGTTGGAGCTTATAAAGGATTATGATATGAAGTTGCACTATCATCCGGGAAAGGCCAATGTCGTAGCAGACGCTTTGAGCCGAAAGAGTTATGCCAATACCTTAGTAACAGGAGGATTGCCAAAGGAGTTAGCAGAAGATTTCAGGGAGCTATGTTTAGAGATTGTTCCCAAAGGCTTTCTTACAACCATGGAAGTTCAGTCGACATTGTTGGGAAAGATTCGAGAAGCCCAGAAGGATGACAAAGAAATTTTAGAGATAAAGGAGAAGATGAGTGAAGGCAAAGCCAAAGGTTTTCGTGAGGATGAGCACGACACCTTGTGGTTTGAGGACCATATTTTTGTGCCCAATAATGCCGAGATTAGAAAGTTTATATTACAGGAAGCTCACGACTCACCATACTCGATACACCCCGGAAACACCAAGATGTATTTGGATTTGAAGGAGCGTTTTTGGTGGACTGGAATGAAGAAGGATATTGCTGAGTATGTAGCATATGTGATGTACGTCAGAGAGTGAAGGCCGAATGTCACAACCTAGCTAGTCATGCATTAGAGTGTTGCATCATGTTTACTCTTTCATCAGAAACTTGAAATGGGGATGACAGAACCCCCAGTCCCCTCTGAAACCAACTAAGGTTTACTAAAATAATTTTCAATGAACCTGAAATGCCCTTCTAAAATGCCCATCATTTTTGTCTTGGTTCAGAACCTCTGCCAAAAGTGGTGCACATTTTCCTAGGCCATCTTAGGGTTTTTGAATTAATTCATAAATATTTGAATTTGGGCATTTAAAATTATATAAAATATTTAAATGCTCAAATACCTCCAAACTAAAATGTTTCATGTTGGAAATAATCCAACTATGGGCCAGGAATAGTTTGGTGATTTTTGAACTTGCCTAGGTATTTTATTTAATTCAACAAAGTTGCAGATATATGAAATAAAACAAAAAAACAGAAAAATATATAACAGGAGGAGCTTACCTGGGCTCCTCCACTGTGCGGCCCAGCCAGCTGGCCGGCCCAGCCAGCAGCGGCCCAGCCCACCACTGCAGCTCTCCGTCGTCTTCCTCCCCTCGCCCCGAAGCTGCTGCGTGCTCGCGCGCGCACGGCCGCGCGGCCACCTCCTGCTTGCCGACGCGCTCCTGGCCGCGTGGACGACTTCCGCAGGCCGTCCCGATCCCCCCCTGCTCTCTCTCACTCTCCCCCGGCTCTCCCCTCCTCTCCCTCGCTCTCTCTCTCGCCCGGCCGAACACCACACTCGCCGCCGTTCGCCATAGCAGCCATCTCCGACCACCCCTCGCTCCCCCGACTAGCTCAGGAGCTCCGCCTCGACTCCCTCTTCCTCCCCACCGCGCCACAGCTCCCCGGAAGCCCTGCATCGCCGCCACGTCGCCGTTCCCCTCTTTGGGCTCCGACCACCGTCGCCGTCGAATTCGCCGTCTCCAGTGCGTCCCCGAGCCCGCTTCGACGCCCACTACAACCGCGGTGAGCTACGCCACCGTTTCCCCCTCTCCTTCCCCTCGTTCCCTCACCGTAGCCACCTCCCCACCACGGCCGAACCTCCGCCGTCGCCGAGCTCGCCGTCGACGCAGCTCCGGTGACCATTTGGTCACCCCGGCGAGTCCAACAAGTTCGCAAGACCCCGTAGAGCATCCCTAGCGCCTCGCTTTGCTCGACTTCGAGCTCCAGCACCGTTCCCGTGCATGACCGAACCCCGGCGGCCGCAGCCGAGCTCGCCGCCGTCGACTCCGGCCACCCCGACCCCAACGGGCTCCGCCAAGAGCTACGGGTTGGCCTCAGCTCCACTCCGGTGGTCTCCGCAGTCCGTTTGGTGGCCGAAATGACCAAAACCACTTCCGCCGCCGCGTCGGGCTCGCCGGCGGCTAAACGCCGGTGCAGCCGACTCGGGTTTGACCACGGGTGGGCCCTGGTTGACTCCCCTGAGTCAATGACAGGTGGGGCCCAGCCCTGTTAATTAAACAGGATTAGTTTTAATTAAGTTTTAATTAAAATAATCACCCTGACATGCGGGACCCACTGTCAGGTTTGACCTGGACCAGTTCCGTTGACCTGCTGACGTCACACTGACGTCAGGCTGACGCAGTAATTGATTTTCTGGATTTAATTTAAATCAGGAAATTCCAGAATATTATTTAAACTTCAAAAATTCATAACTTTTATCCTGTAACTCCAAATTGGACAAATTATATATGAAAAATGATCAGAAAAATCCAATCTATCCATCTGTACTATTTTCATGCATGATCAAACAAGTTAAATTGATGTTTTAAGCAGAACAAGAAAAGGCACTTTAAAAGGCCATATTTGAATTTGGAATTTGAATCTTTGATTCAAATTTGTTCAAACCCTTCTGGCTTTAGTTGCATTAGCCCAATACACTCATATTGCCATGTTTCATGCATGCATCATATTGTTGCACATTGTTTGGTGATGCTTGTGTATCAATGCCCTTTGCGACAGGTTCTGTCCACGAGGAGTACCGTGATTACCCTAACGAAGAACCGTATCCGTGCATCGAACCATCAGGCAAGCAACCAACCATTTGATCATATCGATACAATCCCATGTTCTCGCTCCTGCTCTCTTTTACTGCATTAAGACAACGCGTTTCAAACTGCTGTGTGCTACGGTAGTTGAACCCATTTCCTCTGCATGACCTGTCATTGCCACAGTAACTAGATGAAACCCACTAGCATGTGTAGGAGTTGTTTGAGCCATATGTATGTGTTGTTCCTACCTTGTTATGCCTGCTATGCTTAGAGTCGTGTCAGGTCTGGTTCATCTGGGTGATGGGCTAGAGTGAAATGTTTATCTCGGTAATGAGAGTGGTGTGGTGAACACGATTTGGTAAAGGTATCGATGAAAGGCCATGTAGGAGTACATGGTGGGTTGTTTCATTGAAGTCGACCTTAAGCACTGAGATCTGTATGCGTGATTTAAGATACAGCTACTACCATGCATTGGGCCCTGAAATATGACCCCGCTCGGCTTCTTATTCACCCTAGCTCTCTGTCCAGGAGTTGCAAGTAGTTTCTGGTGTTTGTAGCCTACTGGAGGCCGTGGACAGCGCTGACCGTAGGGGTGGGCTGTGATGCGGTAGGTACGTGGCACGGTGTACCGAATACCCGTTAGGTATCTCGGGAACCCTGTTCACATCGTTCGGGGCCGTATGGGAAACCCCGGCCGGACTCCCTGCGGATGGAACCTGAATAGGCGATAAACCTGGACTAGAAGCTTAAGTGTTTAGGTAGGTCGTGGTCTACACCCACGTCGGCTTTCGCTTGAAGTCTGCCGAGCACATGTCGTGTGCAGACGCTAAGTGGTGGAAACATGTATGAAGAAGTACACCCCTGCAGGGTTATCATAATCTATTTGAATAGCCGCGTCCGCGGTAAAGGACTACTTGGTTGCCTATACAGTTCATAGACAAGTAAATGGAAACTGTTAAAAGCCTCAAGATAAGTGTGAGTGCCGAGGATGGCTCTTCCGTAGGAAGACGGAGGCGAATCCTCGGTAGTGTATTGAAGTGGTGAGTAGTGGACTCGTGTGCGCAAAACCATTTCAAGATTGGAGTATCGTAGGATAGTCTAGCCAAGAGTCAAAGCTGGCTTGCTGCAATAACTCCACCAACCCTTCTTGATAATATGCATGTATGTAGGATCTGATGTAAGTCTTGCTGAGTACCTTTGTACTCATGTTGCTATAATCTACATTTTTACAGAAGACGCTGCAACCCCTTCTGATGGGTTCTATGTAGACGTTGACATCAACGAGTAGGCTAAAGACCCAGGTGGTGACCCTGAGCTTGTGAAGGACCATGTAGTATAGCTAGGCTTTCCAAGCCTCTTTTATTTTACTAGTTGTCTGTACTCAGACAAGTTACTTCCGCTGCTGGTTTGTATGACTGTATGACTTGTATGTTGGGTCGTGAGACCCGTACCTTTGTGTATGTTATGTATGGCTCACTGAGCCTTAAATAAGGTACTTGTGTCGTAGAGTCATGTTGTGATGCTTCGTTGTATTTGCACATATCGAGCATATTGTGTGTATGATTGAAATGCTTGGTATGTGTGGGATCTGACTATCTAGTTGTTTATCTTTAGTAGCCTCTCTTACCGGGAAATGTCTCCTAGTGTTGCCGCTGAGCCATGGTAGCTTGCTACTGCTCTGGAACACTTAGGCTGGCCGGCATGTGTCCTTCTTCGTTCCTGTGTCTGTCCCTTCGGGGAAATGTCACGCTTTGAGTACCGGAGTCCTGTTAGCCCGCTACAGCCCGGTTTACCGGAGTCCTGCTAGCCCAGTGCTACAGCCCGGACCCACTTGCTGATGACCGACACGTTCGAAGCTGGGTCATGGATGCCTGTCCCTGTAAGTCTGTGCCACTTTGGGTTTACGACTAATCATGTCAGCCCGGGCTCTTTATCATATGGATGCTAGCGACACTATCATATACATGAGCCAAAAGGCGCAAACGGTCCCAGGAAAAGGTAAGACGACACCCGTGGGAATACCGTGCGTGAGGCCGCAAAGTGATATGAGGTGTTACCAGCTAGATCGATGTGACATCGAGTCGGGGTCCTGACAGCGTTGGCATCAGAGCCGGACTGCCTGTAGGTTCTCCAAGCCAAACTGGTCGATGTTGAGTCTAGAAATTCTTTAGTTATATGTAGGGGAATTGTTTGTGGGATGGAACGTAAGGCTCTTTTTACTCCTTTACCTTATGACTTTCTGATCTGAGTCAGTCCATTCTTCCACCGGGGGTTAAGGAATTAGGATCTGTTCTCTCTATCAGGATCACGAGTTACTAATCAGTAGTACCTTATAAGTTTGATGGTTACCAGCCTAGTTCAGTTCTACTACCACATTATGTTGCCAGAATGGATTCAGAACTTTGATATGATGATGTTGAGTGTGTATGAAATCCTTTGTCAAATGTCTCAAAATCCTTCTTGAGCATTTACAGCTGTTATGCTGCCGAAATTTTGCTAGAAATTCTAATGCCCTTGCATTATGATTGTGCTTTCAGATGGCCACTCGCGACCTCAATCAAGTGGTTCGCCGGACTCGATGCCTAGATGTACCCGGCCATACTGCTAAGTTGGTCAGGGTAATGACTGAGGCTGGATATCGCTGGTATCCCGAGTACACGGTCGAAGAGCAATTCCGAGATTTTAATCAGAGCCAGTATCTCTGCACTGTCAGGATATTTCCATCTTATCCTGGATCCACCGAGCCTCTTCACTGCTCTTATGGACTCGGGGTTACCATTGAGATGGCTGTGCAGGACGCCGCCTACTCTATGATGACCATTATGCGAGTCAGATCTGGTATATTTCGGGACTCTGATTTCGGTATATGCCAGGATCACTTCCGGGAGCACAAGGGTATCTCCAGGCTATCTATGCTGACCCCACTCAGGAGGATTCACGGACTCGCACCACTGCTGAGATGCTCGAGGATAAGGACCGAGAAAATCGGGCCTTAAGGCTAGAGCTCTTCAACACCCGTGCTGACCACTGGGCCACTTTGACTCGGTTCGCACCGGCGGTGCAAGCTGGATATTCAGATATGCGCGATCTCTATCCTGTGAGATCTGCTCTGCCAGACGTGATGGTTTGGCGTGATGTAGGAGGCATCACCCCACCTCGCGGTCCCCGCAGGCCACCGTTTGTTGGTCCAAGGCCTCATCCTAGCCCCTATGGTCCACAAGCTCCGCGAGACCGTCTGTTTCCGGATGATCATGTTGAACTCCCAGGCTATGGAGGTGACTTTTACGAGGACTACTACGGATCGGTCTGAGTTAGTGGTAGTATCACTAGTTCGCACTAGCTGTGTCGTCTATCGTCCCGCGTGACTCGTGGGATATGACCTAGTTTGTACTCTTTCCGGAGATGTAAAAAAATAATGTATAGGAGCTTGGAATGTCTCCGATGAGATGTAATCCTCTTTTCACCGTAATAGTACTTTGTTTGGTCTTGTACTAAACCCTGTATGGTGTGTATGACGATGGAATAAAGAAGCAGTTTCTGTATCTACCATGTCATACGGATGATCATCTTGCATTCCGAGTTATTTCTTACATTATAAATCCTATGTCGGAATTTTACCATCCTGACTAAAACATTGTCTTGATTTCCTAGGATGGTCAACACGCGCGCTAACCCTGCTTCTCAAGAGCAGGCCGAAGGCAGTGAAGCCAGGGATGTAAATCTGCCTCATCCTCCTTCACTAGCCGAGGTGATGATGGAAGCTGAGAGAAACAAGCGGGAGACGAACCGTTTGTTGGAGCGTATTGAACAGAATACAGCACACCATCAGAGGGCTAACGTGGTGTCACTCAGTGATTTTATCAAATTGCATCCACCCACGTTCCACCACTCCGTCGAGCCTCTCGACGCTGATGACTGGCTTCGCAGTATCTCCCATAAACTGCGTTCCGCGCTGGTAGCGGAGGCTGACAAGGTCACCTTTGCTGCATATCATCTTGAAGGCCCCGTCAGTCTATGGTGGGAGAATTATGGAGCTATGCGCCCAGCGGGCCATGTCACTACTTGGGCTGAGTTCAGCGAGGCTTTCCGTGAACATCACATTCCGGAGGGTCTCATGGACCGTAAACGTGAAGAATTTTGCAGTTTCACCCAAGGCCGACTTTCTGTGGATGCCTATAGCAGGGAGTTTGGTAATCTCGCCCGATATGCAACTGAGGAAGTGTCTACTGACGCCAAGAAGCAAGCAAGGTTCCGTAAGGGCCTTAGTCCTGAGCTTCGCCGTGACCTCCGTCTGCATGAGTGCACATCTTTTTCGAAACTTGTCAACAAAGCCATCAGTGCTGAAACTGGTCAGACTGACTATGACGCAACACGCAAGCATGGACGTGACACGGGTTCCTCATCCGGTGCTGGTCCTCAGAAGCGCCGCGTGTGGGTACCCAACACCGCCCTGCCACCCAGGTTTACACCGAGGCCATCCTTCCAGGCGCCTCGCCCTGTTCAACAGTCTGCTCCAGCCAAGCCCTATGGGGGTCCAACTAACAATGCTCCTCCACGTACCAGTTCCGTGACTTGTTTCAAGTGTGGGGAATCTGGTCACTATATGCGTGAGTGTCCCCAGACCAACCCCAATCAATCTGCTAAAGCTGTTGGCCGTGGCAAGCTGACAGGGAAAGTGTTTCATGCTAAACCGGTCACCGCTTCGCGTGGCCATGTCAACTGTATCTCTGCCGAAGAAGCTCAAGAGGATCCCAACGTCGTTCTCGGTATCCTTCTTGTTAACTGCCACATGGCATCTGTTCTTTTCGATACAGGAGCCTCTCATTCTTTTATATCTGAAAACTATGCTCGCTTGCATAACGTCGCATTCGGTGATATGCCAACCTCTATGGTAATTCAAACTCCGGGATCCAAATGGCAAACTTCTAGAGTAAGCCATGGAAATGAAATCCAAGTCGACAGACTTGTTTTCCTCGCGTCTTTGATAGCCCTTAAACCTTCAGATATTAATATCATTTTGGGTATGGACTGGATGTCAGCTCATCAAGCCAAAATTGATTGCTTCTCTAGGACTGTTCAACTCACCCATCCTTCGGGGAAGATAGTCAATGTCTTGACCCGAATAGCCAAGCAACAATTATATTCTCTTAACGCCAGCCCTTTGCCAGACCTTGAGGACGTTCCGGTAGTCCGTGACTTCCCGGATGTCTTTCCAGAGGAATTGCCAGGTGTTCCACCTGACAGGGATGTTGAGTTTGTAATAGACCTCATTCCAGGAACCGTTCCGATTGCTAGAAGACCTTATAAGATGGCACCCCTAGAACTAGCCGAACTTAAGAAACAACTCGATGAGTCCTTGAAAAAGGGTTTCATCCGACCTAGCTCTTCTCCGTGGGCTTGCCCCGTCCTATTCGTCAAGAAGAAGGATGGTACGGACCGGATGGTTGTAGATTACCGACCTGTCAACTTGGTCACAATCAAGAAAAAATATCCACTTCCCAGGATCAACGACCTGTACGATCAGCTCGCTGGATCCTCAGTCTTCTCCAAAATGGATTTGAGGTTGGGCTACCATCAAATCAAAATCAGAAACGGGGACATTCCTAAAACGGCCTTTGTTACTCGTTATGGCCAATACGAGTACACCGTCATGTCCTTCGGTTTAACCAACGCTCCAGCCACCTTTTCTCGGTTAATGAACTCAATCTTCATGGAGTATTTGGATAAATTCGTCGTGGTTTACCTCGATGATATACTCATCTACTCCAAGAACGAGGAAGAACATGCCGAACATCTAAGGCTAGTGTTGCAGAAACTTCGAGAGCATCGCCTTTATGCCAAATTTTCTAAATGTGAATTCTGGTTGTCAGAAGTGACCTACCTGGGTCATGTAATATCTGGTAAAGGTATTGCTGTTAACCCTGAGCGAGTTCAAGCCGTCCTTAACTGGACTCCACCTGAATCGGTCAAGCAAGTTCGGAGTTTTCTAGGCTTAGCGAGCTATTGTCGTCGCTTTGTCGAGAACTTCTCCAAGGTTGCCAAACCTCTAACCGAACTCCTCAAGAAAGATAAGAAGTTCGAGTGGACTCCACAATGTGAGCACAGCTTTCAGGAACTGAAAAGACGCCTGACTTCTGCTCCCGTACTGGTACCGCCAGACTTTTCTAAGGACTTTGTTATCTACTGCGACGCCTCGCGACAAGGACTAGGTTGCATTCTCATGCAAGATCGACACGTAATTGCCTACGCTTCACGGCAATTGCACCCACATGAGGAGAATTATCCTACTCATGATCTAGAGCTTGCAGCCGTAGTCTATGCACTTAAGACCTGGCGACATTACCTCCTCGGTAATCGTTGCGAAATATTCACTGATCACCAAAGTCTGAAGTATATTTTCACCCAACCGGATTTGAATCTCAGGCAGAGACGTTGGGTTGAATTGATCATAGACTTCGACTTAGGAATAACCTACACCCCAGGGAAAGCCAACGTCATGGCTGATGCGCTAAGTCGTAAATCTTATTGTAACAATCTGATGTTACAACAAAGTCAACCGCTTCTCCATGAGGAATTTCGGAAGCTTAACCTTCACATTGTTCCTCAAGGATTTCTCTCCACCTTGGTGGCGAAACCTACTCTTACGGATCAAATCATTGCTGCCCAGAAGCGAGATAAGGGAATAGCTAAGATCAAGGAGAACATTGCTAGCGGAGGTGCTAGTTGTTTCTCCACAAATGATCATGGTGTTGTGTACTTTGAGAACCGTCTAGTGGTTCCCAAGAACCAGCATCTACGGCAGTTGATCCTTAAGGAGGCTCATGAATCTCCTCTCACTATTCATCCCGGTAGTACTAAGATGTATCAGGACCTACGCCAGAGGTTCTGGTGGACTAGGATGAAGAGAGAAATTGCTCAGTATATTGCTAATTGCAACGTATGTCGTCGTGTAAAAGCAGAGCATCAACGGCCTGCTGGCACCCTTCAACCCCTATCTATTCCTGAATGGAAATGGGATAAAATTGGTATGGATTTCATTACCGGTTTTCCCAGGACCAAGAGAGGGAATAATGCTATTTTCGTCGTGGTCGATCGTCTTTCCAAAGTAGCCCATTTCTTACCTGTTCGTGAGAGTATAACCGCTAGTCAACTGGCAGACTTATACATCTCCCGAATAGTGTCTCTTCATGGTGTTCCTTTGGAAATTAACTCGGATCGAGGAAGTCTTTTCACCTCTCGATTTTGGGAAAGTTTCCAAAATGCTATGGGAACTCGTCTCTCCTTTAGCACCGCTTTCCACCCTCAGTCGAGTGGTCAAGTGGAACGCGTCAACCAAATTCTAGAAGACATGCTTCGAGCCTCTGTTATCTCATTCGGAATGGACTGGGAGAAGTGCCTTCCATTCGCCGAATTCGCTTACAACAACAGCTATCAATCTAGCTTGGGTAAAGCCCCTTTTGAAGTTCTCTATGGACGACGATGTCGAACACCCCTTAACTGGTCAGAGACCGGGGAAAGACAATTCTTTGGCCCGGATATGATTCAGGAAGCAGAAGAGCAAGTTCGTATCGTTCGTGAAAAGTTGAAGACAGCCCAATCTCGTCAAAAGAGTCAATATGACCGAAAACATAAGGCTATGACTTTCGAGGTTGACGAGAAGGCTTATCTTCGGGTCACCCCTCTGAAGGGAACCCATCGTTTCGGTATCAAAGGCAAATTGGCTCCTCGTTACATTGGACCTTTTCGCATTCTTGCCAAACGAGGAGAAGTTGCCTACCAGTTGGAACTACCTCCGCACCTCTCCAGAGTTCACGATGTCTTCCACGTTTCTCAACTCAGGCGTTGCTTCTCGGATCCTATCCGTGAAGTGGACCACGAAACGCTTGATCTCCAAGATAATCTTACATATCGAGAGTACCCCGTTCGTATCCTCGATCAGGCCGAACGTACCACCCGACGTCATAATATCAAGTTTCTCAAGGTTCAATGGTCGCACCATTCTGAGGATGAAGCAACTTGGGAAAGGGAGGATCGTCTTCGACTCGAGTACCCCGCCTTCTTCCCGGAGGAACCCAAATCTCGGGACGAGATTCTTTTGAGTGGGGGTGAGTTGTCACAACCTAGCTAGTCATGCATTAGAGTGTTGCATCATGTTTACTCTTTCATCAGAAACTTGAAATGGGGATGACAGAACCCCCAGTCCCCTCTGAAATCAACTAAGGTTTACTAAAATAATTTTCAATGAACCTGAAATGCCCTTCTAAAATGCCCATCATTTTTGTCTTGGTTCAGAACCTCTGCCAAAAGTGGTGCACATTTTCCTAGGCCATCTTAGGGTTTTTGAATTAATTCATAAATATTTGAATTTGGGCATTTAAAATTATATAAAATATTTAAATGCTCAAATACCTCCAAACTAAAATGTTTCATGTTGGAAATAATCCAACTATGGGCCAGGAATAGTTTGGTGATTTTTGAACTTGCCTAGGTATTTTATTTAATTCAACAAAGTTGCAGATATATTAAATAAAACAAAAAAACAGAAAAATATATAACAGGAGGAGCTTACCTGGGCTCCTCCACTGTGCGGCCCAGCCAGCTGGCCGGCCCAGCCAGCAGCGGCCCAGCCCACCACTGCAGCTCTCCGTCGTCTTCCTCCCCTCGCCCCGAAGCTGCTGCGTGCTCGCGCGCGCACGGCCGCGCGGCCACCTCCTGCTTGCCGACGCGCTCCTGGCCGCGTGGACGACTTCCGCAGGCCGTCCCGATCCCCCCCTGCTCTCTCTCACTCTCCCCCGGCTCTCCCCTCCTCTCCCTCGCTCTCTCTCTCGCCCGGCCGAACACCACACTCGCCGCCGTTCGCCATAGCAGCCATCTCCGACCACCCCTCGCTCCCCCGACTAGCTCAGGAGCTCCGCCTCGACTCCCTCTTCCTCCCCACCGCGCCACAGCTCCCCGGAAGCCCTGCATCGCCGCCACGTCGCCGTTCCCCTCTTTGGGCTCCGACCACCGTCGCCGTCGAATTCGCCGTCTCCAGTGCGTCCCCGAGCCCGCTTCGACGCCCACTACAACCGCGGTGAGCTACGCCACCGTTTCCCCCTCTCCTTCCCCTCGTTCCCTCACCGTAGCCACCTCCCCACCACGGCCGAACCTCCGCCGTCGCCGAGCTCGCCGTCGACGCAGCTCCGGTGACCATTTGGTCACCCCGGCGAGTCCAACAAGTTCGCAAGACCCCGTAGAGCATCCCTAGCGCCTCGCTTTGCTCGACTTCGAGCTCCAGCACCGTTCCCGTGCACGACCGAACCCCGGCGGCCGCAGCCGAGCTCGCCGCCGTCGACTCCGGCCACCCCGACCCCAACGGGCTCCGCCAAGAGCTGCGGGTTGGCCTCAGCTCCACTCCGGTGGTCTCCGCAGTCCGTTTGGTTGCCGAAATGACCAAAACCACTTCCGCCGCCGCGTCGGGCTCGCCGGCGGCTAAACGCCGGTGCAGCCGACTCGGGTTTGACCACGGGTGGGCCCTGGTTGACTCCCCTGAGTCAATGACAGGTGGGGCCCAGCCCTGTTAATTAAACATGATTAGTTTTAATTAAGTTTTAATTAAAATAATCACCCTGACATGCGGGACCCACTGTCAGGTTTGACCTGGACCAGTTCCGTTGACCTGCTGACGTCACACTGACGTCAGGCTGACGCAGTAATTGATTTTCTGGATTTAATTTAAATCAGGAAATTCCAGAATATTATTTAAACTTCAAAAATTCATAACTTTTATTCTGTAACTCCAAATTGGACAAATTATATATGAAAAATGATCAGAAAAATCCAATCTATCCATCTGTACTATTTTCATGCATGATCAAACAAGTTAAATTGATGTTTTAAGCAGAACAAGAAAAGGCACTTTAAAAGGCCATATTTGAATTTGGAATTTGAATCTTTGATTCAAATTTGTTCAAACCCTTCTGGCTTTAGTTGCATTAGCCCAATACACTCATATTGCCATGTTTCATGCATGCATCATATTGTTGCACATTGTTTGGTGATGCTTGTGTATCGATGCCCTTTGCGACAGGTTCTGTCCCCAAGGAGTACCGTGATTACCCTAACGAAGAACCGTATCCGTGCATCGAACCATCAGGCAAGCAACCAACCATTTGATCATATCGATACAATCCCATGTTCTCGCTCCTGCTCTCTTTTACTGCATTAAGACAACGCGTTTCAAACTGCTGTGTGCTACGGTAGTTGAACCCATTTCCTCTGCATGACCTGTCATTGCCACAGTAACTAGATGAAACCCACTAGCATGTGTAGGAGTTGTTTGAGCCATATGTATGTGTTGTTCCTACCTTGCTATGCCTGCTATGCTTAGAGTCGTGTCAGGTCTGGTTCATCTGGGTGATGGGCTAGAGTGAAATGTTTATCTCGGTAATGAGAGTGGTGTGGTGAACACGATTTGGTAAAGGTATCGATGAAAGGCCATGTAGGAGTACATGGTGGGTTGTTTCATTGAAGCCGACCTTAAGCACTGAGATCTGTATGCGTGATTTAAGATACAGCTACTACCATGCATTGGGCCCTGAAATATGACCCCGCTCGGCTTCTTATTCACCCTAGCTCTCTGTCCAGGAGTTGCAAGTAGTTTCTGGTGTTTGTAGCCTACTGGAGGCCGTGGACAGCGCTGACCGTAGGGGTGGGCTGTGATGCGGTAGGTACGTGGCACGGTGTACTGAATACCCGTTAGGTATCTCGGGAACCCTGTTCACATCGTTCAGGGCCGTATGGGAAACCCCGGCCGGACTCCCTGCGGATGGAACCTGAATAGGCGATAAACCTGGATTAGAAGCTTAAGTGTTTAGGTAGGTCGTGGTCTACACCCACGTCGGCTTTCGCTTGAAGTCTGCCGAGCACATGTCGTGTGCAGACGCTAAGTGGTGGAAACATGTATGAAGAAGTACACCCCTGCAGGGTTATCATAATCTATTCGAATAGCCGCGTCCGCGGTAAAGGACTACTTGGTTGCCTATACAGTTCATAGACAAGTAAATGGAAACTGTTAAAAGCCTCAAGATAAGTGTGAGTGCCGAGGATGGCTCTTCCGTAGGAAGACGGAGACGAATCCTCGGTAGTGTATTGAAGTGGTGAGTAGTGGACTCGTGTGCGCAAAACCATTTCAAGATTGGAGTATCGTAGGATAGTCTAGCCAAGAGTCAAAGCTGGCTTGCTGCAATAACTCCACCAACCCTTCTTGATAATATGCATGTATGTAGGATCTGATGTAAGTCTTGCTGAGTACCTTTGTACTCATGTTGCTATAATCTACATTTTTACAGAAGACGCTGCAACCCCTTCTGATGGGTTCTATGTAGACGTTGACATCAACGAGTAGGCTAAAGACCCAGGTGGTGACCCTGAGCTTGTGAAGGACCACGTAGTATAGCTAGGCTTTCCAAGCCTCTTTTATTTTACTAGTTGTCTGTACTCAGACAAGTTACTTCCGCTGCTGGTTTGTATGACTGTATGACTTGTATGTTGGGTCGTGAGACCCGTACCTTGGTGTATGTTATGTATGGCTCCCTGAGCCTTAAATAAAGTACTTGTGTCGTAGAGTCATGTTGTGATGCTTCGTTGTATTTGCACATATCGAGCATATTGTGTGTATGATTGAAATGCTTGGTATGTGTGGGATCTGACTATCTAGTTGTTTATCTTTAGTAGCCTCTCTTACCGGGAAATGTCTCCTAGTGTTGCCGCTGAGCCATGGTAGCTTGCTACTGCTCTGGAACACTTAGGCTGGCCGGCATGTGTCCTTCTTCGTTCCTGTGTCTGTCCCTTCGGGGAAATGTCACGCTTTGAGTACCGGAGTCCTGTTAGCCCGCTACAGCCCGGTTTACCGGAGTCCTGCTAGCCCAGTGCTACAGCCCGGACCCACTTGCTGATGACCGACACGTTCGAAGCTGGGTCATGGATGCCTGTCCCTGTAAGTCTGTGCCACTTTGGGTTTATGACTAGTCATGTCAGCCCGGGCTCTTTATCATATGGATGCTAGCGACACTATCATATACGTGAGCCAAAAGGCGCAAACGGTCCCGGGAAAAGGTAAGACGACACCCATGGGAATACCGTGCGTGAGGCCGCAAAGTGATATGAGGTGTTACCAGCTAGATCGATGTGACATCGAGTCGGGGTCCTGACACCGAACATCAGAAGTCAACAGGATTACTACAGCCTATGCCGATACCCGAATGGAAGTGGGATGAGCTTGGCATGGATTTTATCACCGGATTACCGAGGACCCGATCGGGATAAGATTCTATCTGGGTAGTAGTGCACCGCTTTACCAAAGTAGCTCACTTTATCCTAGTGAAAACCACATACACAAGTGCAAAGTTGGCTAAGATATATATGACCAGGATCATATGTCTGCATGGAGTTCCGAGGACCATCGTATCAGACAGAGGAACACAGTTCACTTCAAAGTTTTGGCATCAACTGCACCAGACTTTGGGAACCAGGCTGGAGTTCAGTACAACTTTTCACCCGCAGATAGATGGACAGACTGAGAGAGTCAATCAGATTCTGGAGGACATGTTGAGAGCTTGTGCACTAGACTACGATTCTAGTTGGGATGATAATTTACCCTACGCGGAGTTCTCGTACAACAACAGCTACCAGGCCAGTTTGAAGATGGCACCTTTTGAAGCCCTGTACGGAAGAAGATGTCGAACACCGTTGATGTGGGATGAAGTTGGAGACCGCCAATTGTTTGGACCGGATTTGATTAAGGAATCCGAGGAGAAGGTTAAGCTGATTCGAGATAGACTGAAAGTAGCTCAGTCCAGACAGAAGAGTTATGCAGACTCGAAACACAAGGAGGTAGTCTATGAAATCGGAGACAGAGCATATCTGCGAGTGTCACCTCTGCGAGGAGTTAAGCGTTTTGGAGTTAAGGGAAAGTTATCCCCGAGATTTGTAGGACCGTACCGTGTTCTGGAGCGCATGGGAGAGGTTTCCTACATGCTGGAATTACCTTAAGGACTGTCAGGAGTTCATGATGTGTTTCACGTTTCCAGTTAAAGAAGTGCCATGCCGAGATGGCCGATATTCCTCTGAGAGATACAGTGCCCCTGGAAGCAATTTAGTTGGACAGTGATTTAACGTATGAGGAGAAACCAATAGAGATTCTCGAGTTTGCCAGTCGATTTACCCGCAGCAAGGTTATCAAGTTTTGCAAAGTTCAGTGGAGCCACCATACCGAGGACGAAGCCACCTGGGAAAGAGAGGATGATCTACGCAAGGACCACCCACACCTATTTTCTAGCCAACCCGAATCTCGAGGGCGAGATTCATCTTAAGGGGGTAGGTTTGTAACATCCCAAATTTTCAATTTTGAATGTTATACATAGGTCATTCATGCATATCATACTTTATTGCATTTAGTTCTTGCTATCCTAGAAATCCTAAGCAACTCAAGGACCCTCAGAGAGAGTTGGGGATTTTCCCTCGTTCTCATGTTTGAGTTTTATCAAATATTGAAACAAGGATCACTTTGGTTTTAATTATTTTTTCTCCCCAAAAATATTTCATACTAAATTTATATGAGAGGAGATAATATGACTTCTCCAAAATAAATGAAATGTTGAAGAAAAAAATATATTAAAATCAATTTGTATTTTTATTTGGGGTTTTATCGCTATTTTATTTGAATTAGGAAAAATATGCATTTTTTAAAATTCCATTAGAGCCCAAATGAATGTTCGCCTTGTCCGGCGTATTTTTAGAGGACGGGGAAATTTTATTTCTGGATTTTTGGAGTCCGTCTAGTATTTCTTTTCTTCGTTTTTCTACATGTTGGAATTATTAAAAAAAAGTCAACCACCTTACTGGGCCATGTCCGACTAGGACACTGCACCCGGCCGGCCTTTTTAAGGCCGAGGCCCGAGCCGCCCCAGCCCCCAAACACTAGCGCCCGCCGCCGCCCCGACGCCGCGTCACCGCCTCGCCGCCACCCCGCGGCCCGCCGCCGGAGTTTGCCGCCGCCGTCCCGATCCACGAGGTAGCCGTCAGTTTTATTCTAAAAACCGTTAGGTTTTTATACGAAAAACCTAGATGCTTTTTTAGATCGGTTTTATTTTTTTTCCTGGTTTAGTTATTTAGCGAACGCCTGTTCATACGTTCGTTTTAACGAACGGTTTTCAACCATTAACCGCAGACAGCGAACGTTCGTTCGTTAGCCTGTTCGTCAGTTTTCTTTTGCCAGGGTTTTTCCGCGATTATTTTCGATCACGGTTTCTGCCCTATTTTTCGTTTTAGTTTATCTTTTCGCTCGTTTATCGGAATCAGGCGATTCAAGCGCCTAGATCTTCGTCTCAAGCCCTCTTTCTGTTTAACCAACTTGAACAAGATTTTAGTACTGTAAATTGACTTTAGTCCATTTTAGTAATCGGATCTTGTTTCTCTCGTAGTTTGAGTTTCGTTGCTCCGTTTGATTTGATTCTTTTTGAAAACCGGAGTTCTTAAGTTGAACTTTCTGGTTAAATCTTCTTATTTGAGTTTTAGCCGTGCATGCTTGCTTGATTGCTTATGTATGCTATTGTTTGTTTGCGATAGAACACCCGAAGTGCGAAGTGTGCTACTACGAGTCTTTAGGATTTGCAGATCGTCAGCAAGGCAAGTAATACTTTGATCATACCCTTTATCACCCGGTTTTTATGCATTAGTTCCACTCTTCACACATTGCATGTGTAGGATCTCTTAACATGTCGGCCTGGGAAGTAGATAATGAGGTAGAACCCATTACCTGTTTTATTATCAAACCCTTGGGAGATACTTCTACTTTATGCTTATATTGCCATGCTATGCTCGTAAGCGTCGATTGGGTTTGAGTGTATCCATAACAGATGTGAGTTGTTAATTAATGGTTCAACTTAAGGTGGCAACTTTAATAAAACATCTGGGTGGATTGCTTGTGGGTACCTGGAGAATCCAGTGTTGTCCTAGGATATCCCGGAGTACCCGTGTGATCATCCTATGGTCTGCCACCCAGGCTCCAAGAGATCATAAGACTATTCATGCTAGAAACTTCCGTGTGCAGCCACAAGCCATTATGGGCTCTGGCATAGTTGAGTAAGTTGCATGAGTTCTTGAAGAGGTGGACTAGCAGATGTAGGGGATTGTAGGTGTACCGGTCCACCCGGAGTAAAGAGCAAATGCTTCTGAAAGATTGTGTCTCCGTCATCCATTTCTCAGACACCCTGTAGTGCGAGAAATCCAATGGAGGAGATCGAGTCTTGTGGGGAAAATTGCGCAAACCTCTGCAGAGTGTATAAAATCATGGTTAGTCATGTCCCCGGTTATGGGCATCTTGAGTATCTGGCTCTTGGATTATCATATGGATCTCATCACTCTAAATTAATTGGTTGGCTTGATAATTACTTTAATTGGGATTGAGCTGGAGGAACCTTCTCAATACTGTTCAACTACCATGATAGTTAAATAAAATATATTCCTTTGTTGTAGGGAAAAATTGGCTTTACGCAAAACATATTAACCATACAGCCTCCACCAGCCTTATATGCATGTAGTGATAGCTTTTATCTGTTCATTACTCTCCTTGTTACATTGCCAGCATATTCTATGTGCTGACCCATTTTCGGGCTGCAACGTATCATGTTGCAGACTTTTTAGACGAGGAGTAAGGTGCGATAGGTCGTTTGTCATGCACTCAGCTATGCCCTTGGAGTTGATGGACTCACTTTATCATCCAAGCCTTCCGTTGTTATCGTATTAGATGGCCTTAAGCCAAATTTATTGTAATAAGTTCTCTCTTGAGACATTCGATGTAATAAGTGTGTGATTGCCACTCTGTTATAAATCCTTCGAGTACTGTGTGTGTCAGCATTACCGATGCAGGGATGACACTGAAGCACAAAGACATGACCGTTTGAGGTCGGGTTGTTACACATGATTTGATATCTTTGCAAGTCTCTTCGAATTATCGGTTTAGCTTGCCCTACTAAATTGATCTTTCTTGCAATGGGGGAAGTGCTTTGCTTTGGGTTCAGTCTTGCGGTGTCCTTTCCAAGTGACAGTAGGGGCAACAAGGTACGTATTGTATTGTTGCCATCGAGGATAAAAATATGGGGTTTATGTCATATTGCTTGAGTTTATGCCTCTACATCATGTCATCTTGCCTAAAGCATTACTCTATTCTTACGAACTTAATACTCTAGATGCATGCTAGATAGCGGTCGATGTGTGGAGTAATAATAGTAGATGCAGAATTGTTTCAGTCTACTTAACACGGACATGATGCCTATG
Source organism: Triticum dicoccoides (assembly GCF_002162155.2). Lineage (NCBI taxonomy): Eukaryota > Viridiplantae > Streptophyta > Magnoliopsida > Poales > Poaceae > Triticum > Triticum dicoccoides. The sequence continues at coordinate 465,742,651 of NC_041392.1, read as the reverse complement.
TTCATAATCATGCCTAGATATTCTCATAACTATGTGCTTTTCTATCAATTGCTCGGCGGTAATTTGTTCACCCACCGTAATACATGTTATCATGAGAGAAGCCACTACTGAAACCTATGGACCCCGGGTCTATTTTATATCATATAAGTTTCCGATCTACAATTCTAGTTTACTATTTATTTTATTTTGCAATCTTTACTTTTCAATCTATACAACAAAAATACCAAAAATATTTATCTTATTATCTTTATCAGATCTCACTTTTGCCAGTGGCCATGAAGGGATTGACAACCCCTTTATCGCGTTGGTTGCAAGGTTGTTGATTGATTGTGTAGGTACTAGGCGACTTGCATGTAATCTCCTACTGGATTGATACCTTGGTTCTCAAAAACGGAGGGAAATACTTACGCTACTTTGCTGCATCACCTTTCCTCTTCAAGGGAAAACCAACGCATGCTCAAAAGGTAGCAAGAAGGATTTGTGGCACCGTTGTCGGGGAGATCTACGCTCAAGTCAAGACATACCAAGTATCCATCACAAACTCTTCTCCCTTGCCTTACATTATTTGCCATTTGCCTCTCGTTTTCCTCTCCCCACTTCACCTTTGCTGTTTTATTCGCCCTCTTTCTTTCGTCCTTCTGTTTGCTCGTGTTACCATGTGCCTTCTATTAGCTTGCATCTTTTCTTGCTAAATATCTATTGTTATGGATCCACATCCTCTTGCTAATCTTTTTAAGAAATCCAATTATGATGAACCAATTGCTAGTGAGTTGAGTGCACTAGATTATCTTTATGGAGTTTTGCTTGAAATCCGTGAATCTGAAAATTGTGATGAAGTGCTTTATAAAGTGATTCACGATAGATCTTTGAATAAAAAGCATGATTGCAAAGATGCTATTATAAATTCTATGAATGTAAATCATGCTAATAATATGCAAAACCATAAGATTGGGGTGATTCTTCTTATGGTCTTGAAAATTTATTTAAGCCCCATGATGAATATAAGATTGATAATAATGTTTGAAATATTGAAAGTGGGTTTGGAAGAATGTCAACTTTAGATCCCACATATTTTGAGAATGTTCAATCTTATGCAATTTTCGATAAAAGTCAGTTTGGAGAGGTCATGACTTTAGTTAATGTTAATCCCACTATTTTGGAAGAGTGTCAACTTTGCATGCATGTGGATCGTGTTGAAAATATTTTATGTGATAGCTATTTTGTTGAATTTTATTATGATCCCACATGTAATTATCATGAGAGAGGAAAATATGATTATAGAAATTTTCATGTTACTAAATTACCTCTCGTTATGTTGAGATTGCTATTGTTTCTTTCCGCTTCCTTGCATATGCTAGTTTTTGCTTGCTATGATATTTTGTTTGCCTATAAGATGCCTATGCATAGGAAGTACGTTAGACTTCCCTTTGTGTTTCAATTGCTATTTTCATGTGAGCATCATTAAAATTTTAGATGCCTAGCTAGGGGCGTTAAACGATAGCGCTTGTTGGGAGGCAACCCGATTTTATTTTTTGTTCCTTTCTTTTTGTTCCTGTTTAGTAATAAATAAATCATCTATACACTGTTATGATTGTGTTTTTTATGTTTAATTAGTGTTTGTGCCAAGTAAAGCCTTTAGGATCTTCTTGGGTGATTGTTGTTTGATCTAGTTGATAAAAACAAAAAGTATATGCTAACGAGAATAATTTTCATTTTGTTACTAGAGAGCGATAAAATACCAATTCCAACTGCATTAGATCAATATACAAATTATATAGGTCGTCCTATTTTTTCAGAATTTTTGGAGTTACAGAAGTATTAGAAACCTCCAGATTGCTACAGACTGTTCTGTTTTTGGCAGATTCTGTTTTTCGTGCGTTGTTTGCTTATTTTGATGAATCTATGGCTAGTATCGGGGGGTATGAACCATATAGAAGTTGCAATACAGTAGGTTTAACACCAATATAAATAAATAATGAGTTCATTACAGTACCTGAAAGTGGTGGTTTGTTTTCTTATACTAACGGAGCTCATGAGATTTTCTGTTGAGTTTTGTGTTGTGAAGTTTTCAAGTTTTTTGGTAAAGATTTGATGGATTTCGGAAGAAGGAGTGACAAGAGCCTAAGCTTGGGGATGCCCAAGGCTCCCCAAGGTAAAATTTAAGGACAAAAAAAAGCCTAAGCTTCGGGATGCCCTGGAAGGCATCCCCTCTTTCGTCTTCATCTATGGGTAACTTTACTTGAGGCTATATTTTTATTCACCACATGATATGTGTTTCGCTTGGAGCGTCTTGTATGATTTGATTCTTTGCTTTTTAGTTTACCACAATCATCCTTGCTTTACACACCTTTTGGGAGAGACACACATGAATAGGAATTTATTAGAATACTCTAAGTGCTTCACTTATATCTTTTTAGAGCACGGTGGTGGTTTTATTTTATAGAAATTATTGATCTCTCATGCTTCATTATATTATTTTGAGAGTCTTTTAGAACAGCACAGTAATTTGCTTTGCTTATGAAATTAGTCCTAATATGATAGGCATCCAAGATGGGTATAATAAAAACTTTCATATAGAGTGCATTGAATACTATGAGAAGTTTGATACTTGATGATTGTTTTGAGATATGAAGATGGTGATATTAGAGTCATGCTAGTTGAGTATTTCTAAGTTTGAGAAATACTTATGTTGAGGTTTGCAAGTCCCGTAGCATGCACGTATGGTAACCATTGTGTAACAAACTTGAAGCATGAGGTGTTTCTTTGATTGTCCTCCTTATGTGTGGCGGTCGGGGACGAGCGATGGTCTTTTCCTACCAATCTATCCCCCTAGGAGCATGCTCGCAGTGCTTGGTTTTTGATGATTTGTAGATTTTTGCAATAAGTTTGTGAGTTCTTTATGACTAATGTTGAGTTCATGGATTATACACACTCTCACCCTTCCATCATTGCTAGCCTCTTCGGTACCGTGCATTGCCCTTTCTCACCTCGAGAGTTGGTGCAAAATTCGCCAGTGCATCCAAACCCCGTGATATGATACGCTCTAGAACACATAAGCCTCCTTATATCTTCCTCAAAACAGCCATGATACCTACCTATTATGTCATTTCCATAGCCATTCCGAGATATATTGCCATGCAACTTGTCACCGTTCCGTTTATTATGACATGCTTCATCATTGTCATATTGCCTTGCATGATCATGTAGTTGACATCGTATTTGTGGCAAAGCCACCGCTCCTAATTTTTATACATGTCACTCTTGAATCATTGCACATCCTAGTACACCGCCGGAGGCATTCATATAGAGTCATATTTTGTTCTAGTATCGAGTTGTAATTTTTGAGTTGTAAATAAATAGAAGTGTGATGATCATCATTATAAAAGCATTGTCCCGTGTGAGGAAATAAAAAAGAAGAGAAAGGCCAAAAAAGAGAAGGCCCAAAAAAATGTGAGAAAAAGGTAGAAGGGGAAATGTTACTATCCTTTTTCCACACTTGTGCTTCAAAGTAGCACCATGATCTTCATGATAGAGAGTCTCTTATTTTGTCACTTTCACATACTAGTGGGAATTTTCATTATAGAACTTGGCTTGTATATTCCAACAATGGGCTTCCTCAAAATGCCCTAGGTCTTCGTGAGCAAGCGAGTTGGATGCATGCCCACTTAGTTTCTTTTTGAGCTTTCATACACTTATAGCTCTAGTGCATCCGTTGCATGGCAATCCCTACTCACTCACATTGATATCCTTTTTTTCAACACTTGTGCTTAAAAGTAGCATCATGATCTTTATGATAAAGAGTCTCTTGTTTTGTCACTTTCATATACTAGTGGGAATTTTTCATTATAGAACTTGGCTTGTATATTCCAACAATGGGCTTCCTCAAATGCCCTAGGTATTCGTGAGCAAGCAAGCTGGATGCACACCCACTTAGTTTCTTTTGTTGAGCTTTCATACATTTATAGCTCTAGCGCATCCGTTGCATGGCAATCCCTACTCCTCGCATTGACATCAATTGATGGCTATCTCCATAGCCTGTTGATTAGTCACGTCGATGTGAGACTTTCTCCCTTTTTGTCTTCCCCACACAACCTCCATCATCATATTCTATTCCACCTATAGTGCTATGTCCATGGCTCGCGCTCATGTATTGCGTGAAAGTTGAAAAAGTTTGAGAATACTAAAGTATGAAACAATTGCTTGGCTTGTCATCGGGGTTGTGCATGATGGGAGAATTTTGTGTGATGAAAATGATGCATGGCCAAACTATATGATTTTGTAGGGATGAGATTTCTTTGGCTATGATATTTTGAGAAGACATAATTGCTTGGTTAGTATGCTTGAAGTATTATTATTTTTATGTCAATATTAAACTTTTGTCTTGACTCCTTCAGATCTGAATATTCATACCACAATAAAGAAAATTACATTGAAAATTATGTTTGGAAGCATTCCACATCAAAAATTCCATTTTTATCATTTACCTACTCGAGGACGAACAGGAATTAAGCTTGGGGATGCTGATCCGTCTCCAACGTATCTATAATTTTTGATTGTTCCATGCTATTATATTATCTATTTTGGATGTTTAATGGGCTTTAATATGCATTTTTATATTATTTTTGGGACTAACCTATTAACCGGAGGCCCAGTGCCAGTTTCCGTTCTATGCCTATTTCAGTGTTTAAAACAAATATCAAACGGAATCCAAACGGAACGAAACCTTCGCGAGGATCTTTCCTGGAACAAACGTCATCCAGGGGACTTGGAGTGGAAGTCAGAGATGCAACAAGGCGGCCATGAGGTAGGAGGGAGTGCCTAGGGGGGTAGGCGCGCCCCCCACCCTTGTGGGCCCCTTGTAGCTCCACCGACGTACACCTTTCACCTATATATACTCTTATACCCTAAAAACATCTAGGAGAGCCACGAAACCACTTTTCCATCGCCACAACCTTCTGTACCCGTGAGATCCCATCTCGGGACCTTCTCCGGCGATCTGCCGGAGGGGGAATCGATCACGGAGTACTTCTACATCAACACCATAGCCTCTCCGATGATGCGTGAGTAGTTTACCACAGACCTTTGGGTCCATAGTTATTAGCTAGATGGCTTCTTCTCTCTCTTTGATCTTCAATACAAAGTTATCCTTGATGTTCTTGGAGATCTATTCGATGTAATATTCTTTTGCAGTGTGTTTGCCAAGATCTAATGAATTGTGGATTTATGATCAAGTTTATCTATGAACAATATTTGGTTCTTCTCCGAATTCTTATATGCATGATTTGATATCTTTGCAAGTCTCTTCGAATTATCGGTTTAGTTTGGCCTACTAGATTGATCTTTCTTGCAATGCGAGAGGTGCTTAGCTTTGGGTTCAATCTTGCGGTGTCCTTTCCCAGTGACAGTAGGGGCAACAAGGCATCTATTGTATTGCTGCCATTGAGGATAAAAATATGGGGTTTATATCATGTTGCTTAATTTTATCCCTCTACATCATGTCATCTTGCCTAAAGCATTACTCCGTCCTTATGAACTTAATACTCTAGATGCATGCTGGATAGTGGTTGATGTGTGGAGTAATAGTTGTAGATGCAGAATCGTTTCATTCTACTTAACACGAACGTGATGCCTATGTTCATAATCATTCCTAGATATTCTCATAACTATGCGCTTTTCTATCAATTGCTCGGCAGTAATTTGTTCACCCACCGTAATACATGATAACATGAGAGAAGCCACTAGTGAAACCTGTGGCCCCCGGGTCTATTTTATATCATATAAGTTTCCGATCTAAAATTCTAGTTTACTATTTATTTTATTTTGCAATCTTTACTTTTCAATCTATACAACAAAAATACCAAAAATATTTATCTTATTATCTTTATCAGATCTCACTTTTGCAAGTGGCCGTGAAGAGATTGACAACCCCTTTATCGCGTTGGTTGCAAGGTTCTTGATTGTTTTGTGCAGGTACTAGGAGACTTGCGTGTAATCTCCTACTGCATTGATACCTTGGTTCTCAAAAACTGAGGGAAAATACTTATGCTACTTTGTTGCATCACCCTTTCCTCTTCAAGGGAAAACCAACACATGCTCAAGAGGTAGCAGCCGGCAGTTGGAATTCTGGACTGGAAAGGGAGCAAATATTACAGACCTATTATGCACAACTCCAAAAGTCCTAAAACTTCACGGAAAATATTTTTGGAATATATAAAAAATATTGGCGAAGAAAGCACCAGAGGGGGGCCACCAGCCAGCCACAAGGGAGGAGGGCGCGCCCCCATCCTTGTGGGGCCCCTGGCAGGCCTCTGACGCCCATCTTCTGCTATATGGTGTGTTTTGACCTAGAAAAAATCAGAAGGAAGCTTTCAGGACGAAGCGCCGCCGTCTCGAGGCATAACGTGGGCAGAACTAATCTAGGGCTCCGGCGGAGCTGTTCTGCCAGGGAAACATCCCTCCGAGAGGGACAAATCATCGCCAACCAATGATCCTCTCATCAAGAGGGGGTCAATCTCCATCAACATCTTCACCAGCACCATCTCCTCTCAAACCCTAGTTCATCTCTTGTATTCGATCTTGGTCCCAAAACATCAGATTGGTATCTATGGGTTGCTAGTAGTGTTGATTACTCCTTGTAGTTGATGCTAGTTGGTTTATCTGGTGGAAGATTATATTTTCAGATCCTTAATGATAATTAATACTCCTCTGATCTTGATCATGAATATGTTTTTTGAGTAGTTACGTTTGTTCCCGAGGACATGGGAGAAGTCTTGTTATAAGTAATCATGTGAATTTGGTAGTCATTCGATATTTTGATGAGATGTATGTTGTCTCTCCTCTAGGGGTGTCAAGTGAAAGTCGACTACATGACACTTCACCATTATGTGGCCATAGGGGAAGGCATTGGGAAGTAATAAGTAGATGATTGGTTGCTAGAGTGATAGAAGCGTAAACCATAGTTGATGAGTTGCTTCGTAAGGGGCTGATTTGGATCCATATGTTTCATGCTATGGTTAGGTTTACCTTAATTCTTCTTTCATAGTTGTGGATGCTGGTGAGATGGTTTAATCATAAGTGGGAGGCTTGTCCAAGGAAGGGCAGCAGCCAAGCACCGGTCCACCCACATATCAAATTATCAAAGTAACGAACGCGAATCATATGAGCATGATGAAAACTAACTTGACAACAATTCCCATGTGTCCTCGGGAGCGCTTTGCTTTATATAAGAGTTCGTCCAGGCTTGTCCTTTGCTACAAACAAGATTGGGACACCTTGAGGCACCTTGTTTGCTTTTATTACTTGTTACCCATTACAATTTATCTTATCACAAAACTATTTGTTACTGATAATTCCAGTGGTTTCAGAGAATACCTTGCTGAAAACCGCTTGTCATTTCCTTCTACTCCTTGTTGGGTTCGACATTCTTACTTATAAAAAGGACTACGATAGATCCCCTATAATTGTGGGTGATCAAGACTCTTTTCTGGTGCCGTTGCCGGGGAGTGAAGTGCCTTTGGTAAGGAAACATTTATATCGTGTGCTAAAATTTACTGTCACCTGTTACTATGGAATGTAATCCTTTGAGGGGCTGGTTCAGGGTGTCTTCACCTCAAACGGAAGAGCAAAGAGTTTTGCCTCAACCTACTGCACCTACTGAAAATATTTATTATGAAATTCCTTAGGATATGATAAAGAAGCTGCTAGCTAATCCTTATGCAGGAGATGGAACATTACATCCTGGTATGCACCAAATCTATGTGGATGAAGTTTGTGGATTATTTAAGCTTGCCGATATGCCCGAGGATATTGTCAAGAAGAAGGTCTTCCCTTTTTCTTTAAAGGGAAAGGCATTGACATAGTATAGGCTATGTCATGATACTGGATCATGGAACTACAACGGATTGAAATTGGAATTTCATCAGAAGTTTTATCCTATGCATCCGGTTCATCGTGATCGGATTATATATATAATTTTGTCCTCGTGAAGGAGAAAGTATCGCTCAATCTTGGGGGAGGCTTAAGTCAATGTTATATTCATGCCCCAATCATGAGCTCTCAAGAGAAATTATTATTCAGAAATTTTATGCTCGGCTTTCTCATAATGATCGATCCATGCTCGATACTTCTTGTACTGGTTCTTTTATGAAGACGGATATTGAATTCAAATGGGATCTATTGGAAAGAATTAAACGCAACTTTGAAGATTGGGAACTCGAGAAGGTAAGGAGTCAGGTATAAACCTTAAGTTTGATTGTGTTAAATCTTTTATGGATACCGTTGCTTTTTGTGATTTTAGCACTAAATATGGACTTGACTCTGAGATAGTAGCTTATTTGTGTGAGTCTTTTACTACTCATGTTGATCTCCCTAAGGAGAAGTGGTTTAAATATCATCCTCCCATTGAAATTAAAGTAGTGGAACCTATTAAAGTGGAATAAGAAACTATTACCTATAACATTGATCCTATTATTCCTACTGCTTATATTGAGAGGCCACCTTTTCCTGTTAGAATAAAGGATCACGATAAAGCTTCAACTGTGATTCATAAGAGTTATACTAGAACACCTACACCCTCTGAGAAAATTAAATTTGAACCTAGTATTGCTATGGTTAAAGATCTGTTGGTTGATAGCATTGACGGGCATGTTATTTATTTCTGTGATGAAGCTGCTAGAATTTCTAAACTCGATATGAATGATAAACATAGAACTGTTGTTGCCATGCCTATTGTTTCAGTTAAATTAGGAGATCATTGTTATCATGGCTTATGTGATTTGGGTGCTAGTGTGAGTGCAATTCCTTATACCTTGTATAAAGAAATTATGAATGATATTGTACCTGCTGAGATAGAAGATATTGATGTTACTATTAAACTTGCTAATAGTGATACTATATCACCAATTGGGATTGTTATAGATGTTGAAGTCTTGTGTGGGAAGATAAAATATCCTACTGATTTTCTTGTTCTTACCTCCCCACAAGATAATTGTCGGCGTCCTGGGAACGGGGGTGCCCAGACTTGCCAGCCTGCCGCCTGCGAGCGTGGCTCCATCCATGGCCCGGTATGGCCCAGCTTCAGCAGCGACAACTCAAGACCCTCGCGAGGGGCCAAGCCTCGCGAAGCGGACGACACCAAGACCTCCCTGGGGGCAGCCCCGCTAGGCTAGCTCCCGAGGAGCAGAGATATCTATGCAAGGGGCACCTCGCGAGGTTCGCGTGACGTGAGCCATGACGACCAAGGCTAGATAGGCGCCAACTGGCGCAGTGTGCCAGTTTCCTCTTTGGTGCTAAGGAGGCAAGCACAGGCGCGGGGTCCCGAGGCATCAGGCAAAGGTTTCCATATCGGTGCAACAAGACAAAGACCGCGAGGACGGAGGTCATCACGGAGCCCACGACAGTGTCACCACTAGAGCCTTTTGCAGGCGAAGGCTACTTTTGTCAGGATAACTTGTACTAGTTGTCTGCCTTCGAATTTGGCCGTTGTAGAATCCCTTCCCGCCTAAACATTTGGGAGGAGGACCAGGGCCACTATAAATAGGACCTAGCCACCACCGTAGTAGGGGATCGACCTATCTAGCGAGGAGGACGACGGATCATTCAGGCCACCCTCACACCCACCATCTCATCGAGCTCAAGAACACCTCACCTCCCGAGGTTGCTCATCCACTGTACTAGCCCATCCTCAGCCCTCGAGGCAATCCACCCACAAACTGGAGTTGGGTATTACACTGCAAGGTGGCCCGAACCAGTATAAACCCCCGTGTCTCTTGTTCTTTCAGTTCGTCGAGCTAGGCCGTGGGATCATTGAGCGCGCGAATTGGGGAGAGAGTGTTCTTCGTGCGCACCCCAGAGTTCGAACCTCTCAAGGGTTTGCCGGAACCCGTAATCCAACATTTGGCGCGCCAGGTAGGGGTGCGATGAAACCTCTCTTCCGCCGATTGACGTACCACTACTCCACCGCTTCCATGGATGATGCTCGTCGAGCCCGTGCTGAGCGACGAGCCGCCCTCAACACTCGCGACGCTCAAACGGCGCCCGTCGGTGGGCGTCGCCGTCGCTCTCTATCGCCCGCTACCAACGCCGCCACTAGCCCGGTGGGGAAGGAGCAGCAAGCCTCGGCACTTGACACCTCTGTGCGGTGGGACGGACGCACCTTCACCCCGTCGCTGACTCCGGCCGGCTTGTTGTCCCATGATTGTCGCGGACCCGCGGACGCGCAGGCTACGCTTCTCATGGCGCGCGAGCTCCTGCGTTATCGCCCCGTCGATGACCTTTATGAGGAATGGTTGGACCGCATCACCGTGCTCGTCAGTGTCGCTGGGGGCTCTCCTGCACCATCCCTTTCGTTGCCTCGTCCGCCTCCTGCGGCGGGTGGCGTAGCCCATGGATCACCTCCGCCACCTCCACATCAAGACGTTGCCCTCACGCCAAGACGTATCCCCCCGCGGCGCGACCCACCGCACAGGGCGCCCACGCATGAAGAAGGAAGCTGCTGGGAAATCCCGCAGCTGCAAGAAGATGCTCTTGCACTCCCAGCACCATCATGTCAAGACCGCGTGCCGCTTGCGGCTATGGTGCGTGGGTACCAAGACCAGGCTCCACCTCCATGACGGGCTCCAGTCACCACCGCGGGCTGCCGAGCCTTCACCCCCGAGCTGCTCAGCGTTGTCTGGCCCGGCAAGTTCAAGCCCGATCTGCCTCCGCGCTACGACGACACCCTCGACCCTGCTGAGTTCCTGCAGCTCTATGAGCTGAGCATCGAGGCGGCTAACAGTGATGAGAAGGTCATTGCAAACTGGTTTCCCATGGCTCTCAAAGATGGCGCGCGCTCGTGGCTCTTGAACCTGCCCGCGGGGTCGATCTCCTCCCGGGGCGAGATGCGCGAGCGCTTCGTTGCCAACTTCCAAGCCACTCGCAACCGCCCGCCTTCTGCTGGTGACCTGCGGTGCATCAAGAAGCAGCCGGGGGAAACCCTGCAAAAGTACAACTAGCGTTTCAACAGCGTTCGCCTCAAGATCCCCAAGGTGACGGACGGGGCCATTATCTCAGCATTCTCTGATGGCGTCCATGAGGTCAAGATGAAGCAAGAGCTCGCCAAACACGAGGACCTGTGCACGGCTCTGGAGATGTTCAACATGGCGACCAAGTGCACGAGAGCTGAGGAGGGGTGCCTCTCCCTCGTCGAGCTTCCAGTTGTCGACCCGGAATACAAGAAGGCCAAGACCAACAACGTGAAGCGCAAGCGGACCGCCATGCTCGCGGCGGAACCAGAGATGAAGCGCGGCTGCGACCACCCAGAGTCATCCAAGGGTAGCCACCCATTATGCGCCTTCCACAACGTACACAGCCACAACACCAACGACTGTCAGGAGCTCAAGGCCATCCGTGACGGGCGCTTTGGTCGACGCCCCGAGCGCAACGACCGAGGCTACTACTACGGAGGAGGCAGAAGTGGAGGATGCTGCAGCGACCGCGCCCCCCCCCACAAGGAGTGGCATGACCGACCTTGTTAGGACCGTTGGCTGGACCAACCTCGTGAGGGTGCCTAGAGGAACCAGCCTCGTGAGGACCGCCCTCAGGGCAACGCTTGTGTGACGCCCGAGTCCGATGCACCGGGTGTCTTCCAGCTATTCGCTGTTGTTGCCATGTCATTCTCTTGCATGTTGCATCTTGCCATGTCATCATGTGCATAGCATCATCATGTTTTCAAAACTTGCATCCGTTCGGGTTCCCCAGTTCTTTCTGTTTTCTGTTCTGAGCCCAGACACACTTACCCGCGCCCACGACACCTCCAAAATATTATTTTATAAGTGGCTGGAAAATGTTCTCGAAATGGGATGAGAGTTTGCATGCGGTCTTATTATAGTGTAGATAGGCCACCTGTCAAGTTTCGTCGTATTCGGCGCTCGTTTGATAGCCCAACCGTTAAACATATAGCGGCATTATAGCCGGTCTATTGTCAGATGTTTCCGGTCTCCGGAAACGGTTGCCGGGTTGCATTCCTCCTCTCTCTTCTCAGTCCAACCCACTCTCTACCACCCACTAGGCCCAACCTACCCCTCCTCGCGTCAGGACCGCCCGATGGCGATCGCACGGTCCAAAAACGCCTCCTAACCCTAATCCTAACCCCCCTCCCATTCCTATTTAAACCTCTTCTCTTGCCATTTTGGGCAGCAGCAATCCTCCCCCTCATTTTCCGTACCACCCAATCATCAGGGCCGCCGCCCACCTCCATTTCCATGCCTGGCCAGCCGCCCACTGCCACTTGGTGCTCAGCCATCCAGCGTGCCACCGCAGCCGACGCCGCCCCAGCCAAAGGGGAAGCGCCATCTCACCACCAACCGGCTCCCACCGCCGCGGCTCGCGAAGCCCACTGGAGGCCCTCCCTGGGACGCCCTGGGCCCGATCACCCCACGTCTCCCACTTCCTCGTTCCCAATCTGGTTCGAGGGGAGGAGCCCCTTGATCCAGAGCCCTGCCGCCTCATGACCTCGGTCGCCGCTGTCTCGACTTGCCTCGCATCGCCGACCACCGGAGACGCTGTCGGCGACTTCACCGGGCCGGACCTCCCACGCACCCTGCTCCTTCCTCCCTCCTCTCTTTCTTCCTGTCTCACTCTCTCCGTTCCTTGCAGCACCGCCACCTGCCGGAGTTCGTCGCCGGAGCCCAGATCCGCTCTCCTCCGACCGGATCTGGGGAAGCTACACCCAGATCCGTCCTCTGTTCCCTCCCCCACATCTATTCCCGACCTCCGCGTTCGCCGTCGTCGCTGGAGAGGCCACCCTACTACCGCCGGTCTTCTTCCTCCCTGGGATGCAGACGAGCGCAACGCCCGCTGTCATTGACCATGCCGCCACTTCACGTGTCCCCGTGAGGCCCGGCCCAGCTCCACTCCAGCCCGCAACCCAGGAGCTCCGCAGATCCAACGCCTAGCCGGCCTAGCTGCAGCATTCCAAGCCCGCCTCCACTTTTGGCCCGAAGGCCCAAAGTGAGCATTTCCATCTATCCCTCACTTGGTGCTACAGTTTTGCTATTGTGCGCCCATGCTTCATTCCTGATTCGTCCCGTGGCTTGTTTTTTTCTGTGCTGTGAATTTGTCATTAAATCCTGGACATGCTTATTACAGAAATGCCCCTATTTTAAACTGCTAATAACTATTTAACCATGCATCCAAATAAAACATGTCATATATGTAAAATGCTTAGATTTTCATCTAGTTTCATAATATGCTGCTTTCATGCATGTTAAAAATGTTAAAAATGTTGTTTGTGTTTATTTTGCATAATGCCATGTTAAAATGATTTGTTTCATAACTTAATATTCGTAACTCCGAATTAAATAAACTTCATATGTAAATGGGGTAGAAAACTGCATAGATTAACATGGTGGCTTTACTTTGCATGTTTAAAAACTCTAAAATATGGTTTAGGGCAGAACAGTACCAACTCTAAAATTTGCATATGAGGATTTTCTGGAATTGTTGTTTGTTATTTCCGGCCTCATTTAAACTTGCCTAAATAGTTAGTTTGCTTATGCCTCACCTCTTACCATGTTAACCAACCTTTAATATTGTTGAGTACCTAAAGGTGAGTGAACTAAATAATCAAATGTGGTGTTTCGTCAATATGCAACTTGTTGCATATAGAGCTCCACTTAACTTGTAGTGTTGTTTGTTGCACTTTGCCATGCCATGCCTCATTAAACCGGACATGCATCATACTTGTTTGTGCATCATGCCATGATTATGCTTGTGTGTTTACCATGATACTTGTTTCTTTCTGGTTTGCTTCTGTCGTTAGCTTCGGTTTCGTTCTGGAGTTGTGAGGATTCGTTCGACCCAGTCCGTTTGTCTTCTTCATGGACTCGTTCTTCTCCCTTGAGGGATATCAAGCAAGATGACCATTACCCTCGATATCATTTCTATCTTTGCTTGCTAGTTGTTCGCTCTATCGTTATGTCGCGCTACCTACCACTTGTTTATCATGCCTCCCATATTGCCATGTCAAGCCTCTAACCCACCTTCCTATCAAACCGTTGTGTGGCTATGTTACCGCTTTTGCTCATCCCCTCGTATAGTGTTGCTAGTTGCAGGTGCCTTGCAGGTTGTTCTATGTTGGAACATGGATATGTTTGGGATATCAAATTATTTATTGTTTAATTTAATGCATCTATATACTTGGTAAAGGGTGGAAGCCTCGGCCTTATGCCTGGTGTTTTGTTCCACTCTTGCCACCCTAGTTTCCGTCATACCGGTGTTATGTTCCTTAATTTTGCGTTCCTAACGCGGTTGGGGTTATGAGACCCCCTTGATGGTTCACTTTGAATAAAACTCCTCCAGCAAGGCCCAACCTTGGTTTTAAATTTTGGCACAACCACATATTACTTTTCCCTTGGGAGTCGTGCTCCCGAGGGTCATCTTTATTTTAAACCCCCCGGGCTAGTGCTGCTCTGAGTGTTGGTCCAAACTAGGCGATGTCTGACACCCCCTGGGAAACCAAGGTCTATGCCAACCCGACGTCTTGCCCATCTGGTGTGCCCTGAGAACGAGATATGTGCAGCTCCTATCGGGATTTGTCGGCACATTCGAGCGGTCTTGCTGGTCTTGTTTTACCATTGTCGAAATGTCTTCTAACCGGGATTGTTTCGGGAGAAGGACTATCCTTCATTGATCGTGAGAGCTTGTGATGGGCTAAGTTGGGACACCCCTGCAGGGTATAAACTTTCGAGAGCCGTGCCCGCGGTTATGCGGCAGACGGGAATTTGTTAATATTCGGTTGTAGAGAACTTGACACTTAACTTAATTAAAATGAATCAACCGCGTGTGTAGCTGTGATGGTCTATTTTCGGTGGAGTCCGGGAGGTGAACACAGTTTGGGTTATGTTTGAACACAAGTAGTTTTAGGATCACTTCTTGATCACTTGTAGTTTAACGACCGTTGCGTAGTTTCTCATCTTATCCTTGTACTCATAAGTTAGCCACCATATTTGCTTAGCGCGTGCTGCAACTCCACCTCATTACCCTATCCTACCCATAAGCTTAAATAGTCTTGATCGCAAGGGTTTTGGGATTGCTGAGTCCTCATGACTCACGGATACTTCCAAAATAGTTGCAGGTGCCGATGATACCAGTGCAGGTGACGCAACCGAGCTTAAGTGGGAGCTCGATGAAGATCTTGGTCGTTGTTATGTGTCTTTTTCCGGATGATCAGTAGTGGTGCCTAGTTGGGAAGATCGGGTTTGTCTTCATTTTCATTTGGGTTTGATTGTAGTCGGTCTATGTGTGTATTTTGGATGATGTATGAATTATTTATGTATTGCGTGAAGTGGGGATTGTAAGCCAACTCTCTTTATCCCTTTCTTGTTCATTACATGGGATTGTGTGAAGATGACCCTTCTTGCGACTAAACCACAATGCAGTTATGCCTCTAAGTCGTGCCTTGACATGTGGGAGATATAGCCGCATCGTGGGCGTTACAGCTGGCCTTCTTCCACTACCGCCACCACCAAGGAGGAACGATGGCCACCACCAGGATGAGGGGGCTGGGGGCTTCCAGGAGCCTGGCGCCATCGCCTGCATCTTAGGTGGCGGTCAGGCCCCAGCCTCCAAGCACATCTTCAAGCAGGTCGCTCGTGAGGTGAACGCGGCTCTCCCCAGGCTCGAGGCCACATGCCCGCTCAGGTGGTCCAAGTGCACCATTACCTTCAGCTCGTCCGACCAGCTCAAGTGCGCGGCGAGTGCCGATGTCCTCCCGATGCTCTGCTCACCCATCATCGGCAACACCCTTGTCACCAAGACCCTCATCGACGGCGGAGCAGAGCTCAATGTTCTCTCTGTAGAGACGTTCGACCGCCTACAAGTGCCATATGATATGCTACAGCCAACCAAGCCCTTCTCAGGAGTGACCGACGGCTCCATCACCTCGATAAGGCAAATCCGCCTCCTTGTCATCTTCGGCAAGCGTGACAACTACCGCGCTGAGCTAATCGACTTCGACGACACCCACATCCGTATTCCGTACAATGCCATCCTTGGATATCCGGCCCTGGCCAAGCTCATGGCGGTGACCCATCATGGTTACAATGTCCTCAAGATGCCAGGGAGCTTTGGTGTCATCAAGGTCGCTTGCGAGGAGAAGGATGCGGTGTGCTCTCTCGAGCGCGCCTGCCAGGCTGCGGCGGCCAAACACCTGGACAACGAAGGAGCCATCTATCCCCCTGAGGCTGTCCCCAAGAAGAAGAAGAAGCTGCACAGCCAGGAGCCTCAGGAGAGTGGTGTCTCCAGCGGCACCACCTCTGTACCAGCGCCCACGACTGGGGCGCCTCCCTCTATCGCATAGGAAGGTGCGCCCGGCGCCGTCCTTAGGATGGGCTCGGGGGCTCTCTTCCGGTGGGCCTCTAACTTAGCCCATGCCTCGAGGGAGGTGCTCTGGCACCACATGGAGGCATGCTTCACCGCATGCTTCCCTCATGAGGGCGCAAGGCATGGATTGCCCGGTGCTCAGGAGTTCATCACCAAGGCGACTGAGGAGCTTCAAGAGGCGAGAACCATGCGCGGCGACCGCCGCCCACCACCTGTCACAGCTCCTTGTCCTGGCAAGGATGACGAGCTGCACGTCTGTGTCAACATCCTAGGGCTCAATAGGGCCGCATCGCAGGAGCGTTTCTGGCCTTCGTGCATTGGTCGGTGCGAGGGTCCTCCTCACAGCTATGTTCGCATGCCATTCAGCCTGCCGAACATGACTGCCACCTTCCAACAGCACCTGCGGAGCGTTCTGGCGGCTCAGGAGGCTAGGCATCACGTAGTCCTGGCGGAGATGGCGACGGTTCTTCATGAGCCTCCTGGGCCCCCAAAGCCTCCCAAGGCTCTAGACTCAGGCGGCTCGTGAGAAGCAACTTCTTCAACATGCGTCTTCAGCTGCTTCAACATCCCTCCAGCAACGGTGCGAGGTGAGTCTTTCCGATTCATTCAGTTGGGGCGCTCCTCGGGTAGCATTATCCCCAATTCGCACGGGCATGTCCCTGCGACGTGTATCCTTTGCGTCTTTAACTTACTCTGTTGGGGGCGCCTGTCGGGCTTCATCATCCCCAGGCTGCGTGGGTCCGTCCCTACGGCATGTATCGTTCTTGTATTTATCCAAGCTAGCTTGCCTCCTCCCATGAATTACTTTATGATTATCACCTGCTTGCATGTTGCCCTTCGTGGCCTCTCGCGTTACTGACCGGCATCCTGCTCATCCTGCAACGGGGGCTACACATGTTGGGACGGCGCTTGTGCTCGGGTCCATCCCTGCAATGCTGATAAACCTATGCGATCGAGCTCTGGCTCGCAGCCCGCTCCGCACACGTCACCTCACCAGATCCTCAGTGCCTCCATCTTCTTGTCAAAGGGACAGCGGCAGGTCATGCTCTTCTCTCTAACTAACCCGCAGGAATCTTCAACCTCAACTACAGGCGGTCTCGCCTGTCGCCTCTTTTTCTACGTGATTCACTTGTGCGCTAAAGGGGGGACTCCTGAGCATTGCGCCTCAGAAGTTCATACTAACTCTCCAGTCCTCACCCCGTGGCCTTGACCATGGCACCGCGGCCTGGCATACCAGCGGTGGATGAGCCTCGCTCGAGGGTCGGGACCCGAGGGCGCAGAGCATACAAATGAACGGGGAAAGGGGCTGTTGACGCTCAAAAGTGGCATAGTCATAAAATTAGCTTAGGCTATATAAAGACTAATTCAAACTTAGGATTGGAAGTCACTTCAGATGGCTCTCTCTAAGAAGATCGAGATGGATAAGAAGATGGTCTATAGCGGAGCTCGGATGTAATAGTTATGACAAGTTCGGAGATGCTCATGTTGACACCAGATTAAAGAATGGCATGAAACTCAATTAATACAGCCTCTGATGGAGAACGTTTCAACATGAAATTTGTGCGTCTCATTGAAACGGTGGATTTTGATATAAAATCGTCTTAATCCAAGGTCATGTGCAACCTGTGGAGGCAAAACAAGATCAGAAACAAAAGCTGCAGAGTCATTTCGGACCGACCGAGTTGATTTGATCGGTGAGACCGAGTTGGTCCGAAAATTTACAAGAGAGTTGGCAATGTTGACTCGGTAGGACTGAAGCAAACCAATCGGTGAGACCGAGTTGATCCGAGAAATTAAAGAAGGATACAGGGAGTTGGGAACGTTCACTCGGTGGGACCGAAATGAACCAATCGGTGAGACCGAGTTGGTCCGGGAAATTACCAATGAATCCTGTCCGAGTTAGGTTTGGTTTTTTGATGTTTTGGACGGAATTTTTAGTCCTTTTCTTGTATGGAAATTCCAGACACCTCATAAATAGATGAGAGGTGACGGCTGATTGAACAACACACAATCATAAAAAACACATCTACTACTTTTTCATCTACGTTTTGTCTCTCCCCTGTTTTTGCTTCCTCAGTCTTCGTCGTTCTTCATGTTGGGGAGCTGCGAATCCCGAGGATCTAGGGGCGGTTGGACCGACCTAGGGCAGACATAGCCGCCGCACTTCCCGACGGGGTCCCTCCCGGGAGTGTGGGGTTTCGGGTCCTCAAAAGCTCTCGCCGGTCGACTTGCGAATCGCGCTTCCGGTGAGACTCCTTCGACGTGAGCTACGGTGCATCACCCCTGGCATCGATGGTACACGTGACGTGTTCATGTGCGAACAAACTTTTTGGCAACTCCGCTGGGGACTAAAAATCAATGATCATCATCCACCATGTCTGATATTCCCAAGCCATCTGAGGTAGATGCTGATAACATCATTAAGCCCACTCTTGATGAGATATCGGCCGATCATCGCCAAATCTATGAGGAGTACAAGAAGGCATGTGAAGAGAAGGATTTGCAGAGTTCCTTGCAAAATTCAAGAAGGATCACCAAGGAAACGTCACTCCGATTGAAGAAATCAAGTACCCTCCTCTTCAAACCGAGTTGGTTAAACCCTCTGTGAGTACTACCTTTTCTCCTGAGCAATGGGCTGAGATTGAGAGTCGTATTGCTAATGGTAACAATCTGGTCTATCAAACTTTCATAGAAAATACTAATGCTTAGAAAAATACATCTCAATCATCTAGTGGTAATGGTGGTATAGATGCTAGCGTGCAAAACCCTAATATGGATTTACCTATTTCATCAGCGCCTCCCATGCCGATGACTTATTACCCTACCCAAGCAAATCAAATTGTTGCTGCACCCACTAATCCTATCATGAGTATTCCAAGTTCGATGGTGACGCCGAACCAAGCCCTACCCATAGGTACAAACGTTGTTAGATCACTGTCGAATTACAATTCGGCATACATGCCACAATTCACACCCGCAGCTACTAACCCTACTCCTCCTATGCCACTGCCACAAGCTTCATCGTCCATTGTGGATGATGGTCTAGCTAATCTTAGAGAGGAGATGGCTAATATGCTCCGAGAGAATTTTGGAGTTGAGTTGCCAAGGAACCGTATATACTAAAAGCCATATCCAGAATACTTTGAAGCAATTCAATGCCCTCCGTGATATAAAATTCCAAATTTGGTTAAGTTTAATTGAGAGGGCACAAAAACCACCTGGGAGCATGGTCAATACTTGGCACAATTAGGTGAGGCAAGTTCATGAGATGAGTGGAGAGTACGTTATTTTCCTTTATCTTTAACCGGTACTGCTTTCTCGTGGTTTTCTACATTACCACCCGGTTCTATTACTACATGGTTTCACTTGGAACAAAAGTTTCATGATCATTTTTATAGTGGTGATAATAGCTTAAGTTGTCACGTCTTACATCGGTTAGCCAAAATCATGATGAATCGATCTTCGATTACGTCAAGAGATTTAGAAAGACAAAAAACCGGTGCTATAGTTTGGTGATAACCGAGAGGGATTTGGCTGATCTTGTGCTTAATGGTTTGAGAACTCACATTAGAGAAAGGCTAGAAGGAATTTCAAATATCAACCAAGTCTTGCAAAGGGCTTTGGCTCAAGAAAGCCAAAGCAACGATCTTAAAGAGGTGCATAGATATAAAACTGATCCTAAGACGAATATGGTTGAATATGATAGTGACCACTCGGATGATGAGGGTGATATTTATGCTACTGAATTTGTTTGGCCATCTAAGGCCAAACCATTTACTTGCATTGATTTAAAGCTGATTCATAAGAATCGTGATGAAGAGAGGAAATTTACTTTCAACATTTCTAAGTGTGATAGAATATTTGATGCTTTATTGCAAGCGAAGATTATTAGAATATCTCATACTTTACCGTCATTTGAAGAGCTGAAACGGTGTGCTTATTGCAAGTACCATAATTCTTTTTCTCATGCTACTAATGATTGTAATGTTTTTTGACGACAGATACAATCAGCCATTAATGATGGATGATTGAATTTTTCTGAGATGCAAGTTGATAAGCAACCTTTCCCAATGAACGCCATGGATTTGAGGGGAAGAAGATGTTAATTCGGCCCAGCATAGCCGAATCAGCAAATAAGAATAATATTGTCATTGGTGAGCCCAGGAAAAATAAGGAGAGCGACAAGGTCTTGGGGAGACAAGTTGTTCTTGACAAGCAACCTGATGGCAAGGAGATAATCAAGATCACCTTCAAGAATCTTATGCTCTGTGGGCAACCACAAGTGCAAGAGAACACTCATGTCAAATTTGTTAAGCCCAAGAGTCCAGAGGTTGGCAAGTGGAAGACGAATGAAGCTAAAGTGCAGCACAAGAAAACCAAGCCAACTTTTGATATGTTGTTGTCCAAGTATGCCAATCAAGTGGCTGGTTCTAGCTCTAATCGGTCATCAAATTTGAAGCGCTCAAGGTCACCTCCTCGGGAAGAATTTTAGCATCATGCAAGGCCATATGGGTCATGGGCACCGGGACCATGGATGGCGCCACCCCCCTATGTGCCATACTACATGGGAGACTTCAATGGAGGATGGGGGCAGCCCCCAATGGCCCCTTATGCTTTTCATCCAGGTTGGGCAGAGCCAAGGAGGCCCATTCATGAGAGGCTTTCTTATCCAACACGAGGTCGTTCGAACAATGGTGTGAATCGGCCAATGCAAGATAATCAAAAAAGGGTCAACAGGAAAGTGTGGCCTGCCAAATCACCAAGTGCTAAAATTTCAGAGCCTAGCAAGCAAAAGGAGAAGAGTACTAGTGGTGAAACTATTATGATAGGCACTAAAGAATTAATAATCAAAGAGCCGATTATTGTTGATAATCCAACTGATTCTAATAAAGATGTGGCTGCGGTCTAGCAAGGCCCCATGGCTAATGATCATGAAGCTAGCACAAGAAAGGCCAAGTGGAGGGATCCAAAATATACTCAGCCTAAGTGGTGTCCTTCCGGTCTGACCAAGGCGCAAAAAAGGAGATTGCAGCGCATGAGGAGTCATGAGAAGGAGGAACAAAAAGCAGAAAAGCTAAGGGATAAATTATTCAATGAAAGCAGTCCCATGGTAACCCCAAAACATAAGTGCTTTCATCAAGGGTGACCGACACGTGGCATCCACCATAATGGAACGTCATTAAGCTATTGGGTCCGGTTTTGGATCTGACAACCTGCTAACAGCCCCGACCAATGGGGATTTTCCACGTGTAAAATCATCATTGGCTGGAGGAAACACGTGTCGGCTCACCGTTGGGACAGATGTCATCCACTCATTGGACCCAAAGGGCCTATGATACGTCGACATGTGGCACGACCCAACAGAGGCCCAATCCTATGAAAAGGCCGGCCCATTTGACTTGGTCAAAAGGTGGCGGGCCGGCCCACGGCAAGCCTATTAATGGCATGTTCGCATATAGCCCATTTACAGCCCGCTAACCCAGGGCCCGTTTACGGCCTATCCGAATTAGGCCCGGTAGCGTCATCTGGGCCGTCCAATATAATTCCAGCCCATTTTAACTTCCGGCCCATGTATGGCCCATGATGTCTTTCGGCCCATATGAGGCCCTTATTACTCCCAGCCCATTAACGGCCCGTGGTAAAATTGGCCCGTAATGAACAGTGTATCACTTTATACCCATTAACGACACGTGGTGAAACTGGCCCGTGATGAACAGTGTATCACTTTATACCCATTAACGGCCCATTATTCCGTTGGGCCATTTCCAGCCCATGTTATCTTTCGGCCTTCTCAGGGCCCATTTATTCTTGGGCTCATTTCTCGCATTCATTTACTTACGGCCCATTACTGTCATTTTCTGCTTGTGAGCCGAATTCAGCCCGTGGTTACAGTTGGCCCGTTTGTGGCCCGTTAATACGTTGGGCCGTTTTCATAGCGTCATCAAATACAGCCGATTAACAACGGCCCGTCATGGTCGGCCCATGAACCGACGATTTCAACTCTAGCCCATTTACAACCATAATGTGGTCTGTTATTGGCCCATGTTTGGCCAACCGATCATACGGCCCGTAGAAGGCCCATTGATGATACGACCCGTAGACGGCCCATTGTGTCTACGGCCCGTATAAGGCCCGTTGTTTCTACGCCACGTAGAAGGCCCATTGTTTCTACGGGCCTTAGAAGGCCCATTGTTTCTACGGCCCGTAGGAGGCCCATGTTAACTACAGCCGGTGGGCATCAAAGTTCACCACCAGTGCAAATATAGGGAACACCCTACACTATACAAAAATGGATTGTTGTTTTCTTCAGCTGGTGGCTACACGTTAAGAACAAATTTTGTATCACACCAAAACAAATTACAACTATAAAACAAAAGGAAGGTTGGCATAAAAGTTAACAGTCTAGCAGGTAAATGCACCACCAGAAGTTCAGAAGCTCAGTTCATTTGACCTGACTGTTATGTTTTCATGCTCTATTCTCCGATGGAGCACCATAACCTTCGCCTGCAGTTCTCCTAGGCTCCTGAACAACATAGCAAATGTGTGATAGTATGGTTTCAAAACCATGCATATCTTGACAACATCTAACAATGTCTCTCCTTGTTTCACAAAGGGTCTCTGTTAGGGAATGGACTTGTGTCTGGAGCGCAGATACAACATTGTTTTGAGCTTGCATATCTTGATCATGAGGCAGTTTGGACGAGATTTCCTTAATGACAAACCCAGTATTACGCAGGAACATCCTTTTGGCACTGTTAGTGGACAGGTACTGACCCACTGCACCAAGAGCTGACTTTGCGATTATAGTTGCCTCACCACCTTCAGAAGGTGGCGGTTCCACCATTTTTTCCATAGCTCGCTGAAAAGTTGAGGTTTTACATTAGTAGTACCAGAACAGAAGATATTAAGGAGGCAACAAAACCAAACAAAATAGCTTTGGTCTATATACATAACTTATTTTGGTGAACCTATGTAAAATATTAGTTGTATTTTATTGCAAAGTACATAATAAAACCAAGTTCCAAACATATGACCATGTACCATCGCGAATGTATTGTCTATTTCTTCACATTGTATTGAGGGCTAAGGATAAAGAGACAAAGTTTATAATACGGTAAGCATAGTATGACATCATTCATATCACAAAACAACTGAGAACAGACAAACAGGCAATTGTAACGTTGTGTGGGCAAGTCCAGCACGGAACTAGATTACAGGTCAAGATCAAAGGAACATCACTCCTCTCTTTTAAACCTTGTAAGGTGCAATGATACGCTAAGACAATTGTGTATAAAATTGAAAATAGTAATAGACATTGGCTGCAAACCATGCAGTTCAAGGCACATGTCAGAGTAAGTAGTACTTAAAAGGCATGAGGATTAAGGACTTACAACAG
The DNA here is from genome assembly GCF_002162155.2 of Triticum dicoccoides. Lineage (NCBI taxonomy): Eukaryota > Viridiplantae > Streptophyta > Magnoliopsida > Poales > Poaceae > Triticum > Triticum dicoccoides. The sequence goes on along the minus strand of NC_041392.1, from coordinate 465,718,896 downwards.
TAGCTTTGACTGGTGTAGTCAGGCCCTTCTTCTTGCTGGCGTGACAGTCCTTGAAGATTTCCACAACATTTGGTTCAGGTTCCTTTTGGTCCTCGCGGGCTTTCCTCTGCATTTGGAACAAGTCAATAAAGATCTGATAATATGGCGCAGTGAAAAGAGTGAAACAACAGCTAATTACAAGAGCCTTAAAGTGTGCAATATAACTACGAGATCATGTCGTCTGTTGGAATTTCACTTTCGTACAATTGGCCTTGTTGTTTGAACAGTTCACCTAGATGAAGATAGATTTGTGTGGCACATGCGTAAATAGGACTTCAACATGTGATCTGATCACATATATATAATGTACCTGATACTTTAGATCATACCAGTGTTTAACAAGGCCCCTCCAGTCTTCATCCGATATATTTTCCACTTGAGATGTTTGGGAAAGTTCACTATGAGCCTTGCCTTCAAAGTGAGTTTTCCTCAAGTTATACTGATACTACCGCAGAGCCGACTTGAAAACATGGGTGCAAGCTTGTATGGTTGCATCATCTTGGCTATCCAACTTGAACCTCATCTGTTAAAAATTATGGGAGTCTCATTATCAGCAACCTAGAAAGTATGGGACAGAGCAAGACGATATTACTAGTTTCCATACATAACCATACTTACAGATAAATGGTCGAGGAAGGTGTTGAACTAGGTTTCATCTTTGTCATTCCTGTATAGAATCCATGTTGGGAGGATACGTACATGACACCTAATGGCAACCGCTGCCTCTGATACTAACTTGGCTGACTTTGTAGCATCGCGTGGCCTTTTAAACCTGCCTCAAAACGGATCTCCATTCTTCCTCCTCTAGATTTAGTTAACCTATCGAGCATTATCCTTGATGTTTGTTTCCTCTTGCGCCTAGGTGCTAGTCCAACAATGAACATAGGAAGTGTTAGTGTATATCAAACTGTGAGACTACATATAAAGAAGCATGCAACTGTAACTTGACTCCATCAACTACCTTCTTGCTGTTGAAGCTCACAAGGTTCATCTGATCTTGCCAACTCATCTTGTGTCAAGTGGCAAGGGAGCTTGGGAACATGATGCTAGCTCAGTTGACACACGAGTAACTCGTGAAGCTGGTAGAACTGTGGAAGGTGTTGTAAGAACTAGGGTTGTCTCTGCTTGTTTGGTGGCAGCTATTTGTTTCTGTTTGGCTTTTTCCGCAGCTCGTGTAGCATGGGATACCCTGTTTGTAGAATTTTCTACTGGACTTTGACCTTCTATTGTACCATCAGTACCAGCAGAATCTGCAGGATTCTTCCGGTTCTGGTTCCCTGCCATTCTGTGTTTCTTCCTATTTATCTGTGCCATGTTAAGTCAAGCCGGCAAGAAAAATGAATAACAATTTAGTTCTTCAGAACAAATTGATGCATGATATAGACGAACTAAACTTTGATGTTAGAAAACCACATCATAGGAGGATGTAATATGTATGAAAAACAAGACGGAAGATATAACCAGAACTATGATGTGTAAACTAAGCAGAAGACATTTCACTAAATTATAAGCAATGCAATGGAAGGTAGACACCATATGAAAGATGCTACAGACATCGCTCTGCCAAGTTAACAGTGTCTCATCATAAATGGTGTTTAAACAAATGTGAAGTAGTACAAGAAATAAGTCATATGAAAGATGCAAACAACATCACACTGCCAAGTTAGAGGTCTCTCGTCATTAGTGCCATTGCATATTCACAGCTTATGATGTGTAAACTAAGGAGAAGGCATTTCAAAAAATTAGAAGCAATGAAAGCTAGACACCATACGAAAGATGCAACGAATATCACTCTACCAAGTTAAAATTGTCTCGTCATAAGTGCCATTTCAACAAATTAGTAGTACAAGATAGAAAAGAATGCGAGATGTAACCTATATCACACTCCGAAGTCAAACATGTCTTATGATAAGTGATTGTTGTTGGTTACACAACCGTAGTAATTTGATGTAAGAACATGGTGTGATAGACAGATATTGTATGTTCTAGAAACAGGAACATGTGTCTTATTCAAGTATAATGTGTAAAGTAAGCAGACGGAATTCAACAAAATTAGAAGCAATACAAGCTAGACATTACACATAACATGCCACAACATATAACAGTGCCAAGTTAGAGGGAGCACCGGTGATGGTGCACTAGGGGAGACGTGCTCATCATAAACACAGCTACGTTCAGTGTCTATGCATGTGTTGTCTTGGAAATCATCTTGGGGGGATGGAGGAGTAGAAACTGTAGAGGCCCTCCGTTTAAAAGGAGCTCCTTTATCCGCTGCCTTGCTAACTTCCTTCCGCTTTATTGATTTTGAATTTTCAAGTAAAACCAACAATAAAAAGCAATAAAATTCTCTCTTTAGAACTCATTCATGCATGATACTCATAATCACTACTTTGATGTAAGGCAAACACATGATACCGGGATGGAATATGTACGAAAAATAGGACGGCATGGCATGTTCACAATTGTTTGTGTAAACTAAGCAGAAACCATTCCAACAAATTAGAAGCAATGCAAGCTAGACACCACATGAAAGATGCAACCAATATGACTCTGCCAAGTTAAAAGCGTCCCATCATAAATGGAATTTCAACAAATTAGAAACAACACATGCTATAAATCATATGAAAGATGCAACTAATATCACACTGCATATACTAAAGGTGTCTCGTCATATGGATTGATGCGGGATACAAAAAAACAATAGTTTTATGTAAGTACATGCTTAATAACAGATGTACTATGTACTAAATATAGGAAGGAATGTCACATTAACAGGTATAATGTATAAGCTAAGCAGAATAGCACATGCAGTTTAACCAGATTGGAAGAATTACAATCTAGACACCATATGCAACATGCAACCACATATCATGCTGCCAAGTTAGAGAAAGCACCTGCGATGCTAGTGTAGGGGAAATGCGGTAATCAACTGCAGAGCTACGTTCACTATCTGCATCTAGCCTTGCTATTTCTTGAGAATCATGTCGGGAGGCTGACGCTGCATTCTTTAAATAAGGAGTAGTTCACTTGCCTGACTGCCTCATCATAAGTGATTGATGAGGGATACACAAGAACATTAGTTTGATGTAAGAACATGGTTAATACAAAGATGTACTAGTATGTTCCAAAAACAGAAATGCATGTCATATTCAAAGGTATAATGTGTAAGCTAAGCAGATGCAATTTAACCAAATTGGAAGCAATACAAGCTAGACATCCGGCTGGAGTGGTGAGCATGATCATCTAGGACCTGAGAGCCTGGTGGGAGGCGGGCTGCTTCACCACCATCGCGGCTTTTTAGCTGGCTTCTAGGTGATGCCTATCTTTGCTGGGCTCGCCACTGGCTCGGCCAGTGCCCTGACTAGGTATTTGTCTTCTGGTGCTCACGGGATGGTGGTTCATGTAAAAAATATATTTCCTTATCTTAATAAAGACCGACTACAGCCTTTCGAATACAAGCTAGACACCATATGGAGCATGCAACCGCATATGACACCGCGAAGTTAAAGCAAGCACCTGGGATGGTTGGTCATTGCGAGCGAGGTCATCAACTCCAGAGCTAAGTTTACCGTCTCCATCTGCTGACACTGCACCCTTTATAGCGCTGTAACGTGCCATGCTTACCCGGGTAGAAAGCTGGAGCAACTTCTCTCTTTTCTTTTCTGCTTCTCTCGAGGCGGACTCTGAAATACCCTTGCATAAAAACACAATAGTGAGAGTATGGGTGAAGTGTGTGCAGAACTAGTGCACTGTAAAAGTAGAAGATAGCAGGTGGCTGAAAAATAAATGATAGGAGACATATGATAGCTCTACAACATTGCATGGCAAACAACATTAGATTCTACTCCGTATGATTTTGTAATACATGAGCATAGGAAATGCAGGTACTCCTCCAGCACACCACCACATGTGGTCATATCAAGATAACAGTCGACCAAAAATAAATAGGTCAGTCAATTTTTTTAATGAACCGTCCGATCTATAAGGAACAGGCAGATGGCCTTCGTCTACCTCCCGCCAGTCATTGTTGACGATCTTTCTCAAACCGCCAATGACCACCGGCCCAAACCCCTGCCTCTGCCGCCCCCCTCGACCTCACACCACTGCCATGCTTGGAAGCGCCCCAGGCCATCCCTTTAATCTCGGCCGAGCTCCAAATCGGGCGCCAGTAGCTCTACTCCCCACACGCCCCTAAGATAAACACCGAGGCACTGCTTCCCCAGCGTAATAGGCGGACTAGTGCCTGTTACGCCGGGGAATGCTTCTGTTAATTGGGAATCAACTGACCAGGAATTGAAATTCAGGGGGGGCGATGGACCTCTAGCTAAGGTGAAATAATATATGAGGAGAAACCTTGTGCATCGCGAGTTACTAGGAACATCTAGTATCAAGAAGAAGGGGTCAACTAGTGTCTTCAGTGGGATGAATACCGTGCAAGCAGACACGTAAGATTTGCACGAATAAGGGAAGAGGAGTACCCTTATCGGTTGCAAGTATGGTCTCCTCCATATGTCGCGGCGATCTTCTTTTTTCTACCGGGGAAACCGATGTTTTGGAGAACCGTGGATCCTTAGACAAACCTATGGCCAAATTGTTGACTGTGTTGCCATGGCCGTATATCGATGGAGGGGAAGCAGATCCGAGGAGGCGAAGGACGCCATAGCAGGAACAGCTCTGGTGCGGTGGAGGGTGGCGAAGTTGGAGCGACAGCGGTGAGGCACAGGATGGCGTGGTTGAACTGGCCCAGGTACGGACGTCTCGGCCTCGGCTTCAACTACTAGCCGTGGAGGGTGTTGCGGTTGAGGTTGCGGTGGACGGCAACGTTGGGGTATCGGCTCCGGCGTGATGGAGGAGGGCGACGGTTGATGGGTGGGATGGGGTGGCGGACGGAGGATGCTGGCGTTTCACGGCTGGTGGAGAGGTAGTTTTTGCGCCCGCGGAGTACGAATGGGGAAGCGGACGGGTGGGCGGGGGGAGGGGGAGAACCATGTTTCGGTCTTGGGATGCGCTTGTTTTTGGCTTTTTTGAACACAAGATGGGTCGCGCTTCTTTGAAATTTGGGGAAAGCACAAACTTTGTCCCGTCTTAAATTTTGGAACTACTGCAGGTCAGGGGTAGGATGGTAATCTCAGGTGTCCCAAATAGTGCGCGGGAGCAATTTCGGCCGCGCGCATGTGTGCTTAGGCGGCCATTGTGTATGAATGTTTTTCGGAGGCGGTTGCGTGGCGTCTAGATGGAGCTAGAAACCTACCCCGGTTTAGACCTTTGGACGTCGGGCCGGTAGGTTTCACGGGTCGGAGTTATTAGAAAAGTAATTTCCTTGTCCTACCAAACATTGGTCTCACGCGGTTTCGGGCGAGTAGAGGCTCTTTTGGCGCTTCGTTTGAAACATTGAAACACAAGCATTCACGTTTATAGTACTCTTGAACTTTGAGGATTAACCTAAATAGACAACGTTAAATTTGACCTTGTATGTTTGAAAACCTCATTAAATTATCCACTTCTTTTTGAAACTTTGACACTTGAAAATCCTATAACTACAATTATTTTGGAATGGAGGAGATAAATTTGAATCTATTTTGTACACGACTACATATTCTATTATGTACAAAATCAGAGCAAAGATTGGTTCCCCCATAATTTAGGTATTATTTACAAATGCCATGATATCAAATTCAAATAATTGAATGTACTTCATGTTGAATTCGATTTTTTAAAACCACCATAAGTTGAATTCAAATGTATGCTAGTTCATAGGTATCTATTCATAATGTTCATTGTGTAACTTTCGTATGTATAATGTGTTTTACACACACAACATGAACTATACTCATGCTTATATTCGATTGCTAAAGCGATGCATTGTCTGGAGTTCAAAATACTAACTATGTGGATCAATTGTGTCGAATAATAACATAGACATTCTCAAATTCGACAGAATCTAGATGTCTGATGGATCAATGACCGTTCCTTACGAGAACTGTAAATATCATGATCCCATCCTAATATTTGGATACAATTTATATCTTTAATCAATGTGTACAGGAGTCGTTTACGTGTAGTTTCACTCTCCATCGGTGGTCTCTCAGACATGCTCACACACTCTCTCCCGAGGTGTCTTTCTCGCACACATGCTCTCGATATAACCCTCCCTAACTCTCGTAACCATTTACGAATGTTTTCACTAACCTTTATCACAAGCACTCTTCCTCTCGCAAGCATACACATGCACAATCCCCATTGACCGTTTCTATATACATAGACCTACCTACGTGTCTCATGTATGCACATTATCTTTAGGCCTGTCTCTCACGCATTGTCTCACACCTCTCGTCCTAATCGACGTGTATGATTCTAGCAGAGCATTCTGTAGGATGCCCCTTAAATTTAGGTTGGATGAATTGTAATATTAGAGATAAAGGGGTTACCTTAGTCCGAGAACCTAGGGTTACAAATCCTAGCCGGATTTGTCGATGGACACAGAGTCCTTCACAATTATGCTATCTTTCTCTTGTACGACTAAGCATCCATGGGTCTCCCTAAATGCGTCACGGGCCAACCAATGTGGCGCAGGACGGAACCGAACGAAGGGCCTCACCTCGACCCACCGGACCTCACACGGTGACACACCCTCTGCCCCCACGTCTCGTTATCTTCTCACACCCACACATACCAACACAGACACCACACACACACAAAATATTCTCCTGGTGCCTCTATCCACTCCCCCCTTGCATATACACACTCAAGTTAATCTCTCGCCATGACGTCATATTCGTCTCTCTCTAGACCACTCTCATTTCTCGTGCTATCTCTCCCACGCCCCCCGGCCGGCCCCTCTATCCATGCCTCTCTTGAATACGTAATACACACACATACCTCTCTAGGCCCTGCCAAATGCATCAACTACACATTCACACATGTTACATCACATACCCCATTGATCTAAAAATCCCTCTCTTCACGTTTACTTCGCATACAACATTCCTTTTGAATAAAGCGTGGCCAAAAAATTATTTTAGAATTTCTACATATATACAACATTACAAAGTTATATGGAGGACTATGAACGCTAATTTGCATTGCATGGTGCCCACAATGATATTTATTCCGCATTGTGAATTTGTATATTTTTATACTATATATAAAGTTAGTCATAATAAAAGAGAAACGAAGAGTATCTCCCTCTACATCGCATACCCCCCTCTACGCCCCTTTCACGTACGCACACAAACTATCTCCAGGTCCTCTAAAAGTAAGCCCCCAGCACATTCACGCATGTTTCATCTTTCTCTCGCAATATATACAGTGACGATCATTGTATTTGAAGCGAAAGCACGATATGTACATTGGACTTCATAATCCACTCATTAGGGTCACCATTTATGTTTTGTGGTTATTATATGGTCACAGGCTCACCGTACAACTCTGTATTTGCTCTAGACACGACTAGTTGACCAGTTAAACGCTGCACGGGGCACCTCTAGTGTTGCATCACATTATCTCACTACCATCGGGCCCACATGTCGGCTTGTATCTACTCTACATCTACACTCTTATAAAAAAATAAAGTTGGTGATGATGGTGTGCCTGCCATCCTGCAGTATAAGCCATCCGATTTATATCTGACGGATAGGAAAGAAACTATGGCAATTTTGCAAAAAGGTACCCACACACCTCTCCACATTTGCAAATAAGGCCTTCCCTTGTTCATCCTTTTCTCTCACAAGATAAAGTAGTCATACAAATGCATCTTGATGTTACGTGCAATGCACGGGCATCTTGATAGTAAGAATGAAAACAAACGACAAAAAATATTGGACGGTGGTTCGAAGTCATGACCACGGGCACAGCGAACAAGGTGACCTTGTAATGGTATGCTGAGCCGTCTGTTTTATCACACAGGAGCTGGTGTGGTGATTATACACGCACACACGCATGCACACAAACTGCATGCACGCAACACTCACACGAACACATGCACCAACGCATGCATGCGACACTCACACGTACACACGCAGCCACACACGCACGCAACACTCACACGCACGCACACACACACATGCATGCACACCAGTACACCACACGACCAACACACACTCTCACGCTCAAGTGCTCAACCTACACGTGCATGCACACACATCAGGCCCTGACAGACACATACACAACCAGGTGACTCCCGCGCACGGGTTGAAGTTTTGTCGCGCCTGTGTAAATTTGTGTTTACCTGACCTTTTTCCTATGCGAACTGCCAGGTGGGACCCACAAGGAACGTGGTCAATTTAACTAGTCAACATGGTGCCAAGCAGACTATTTGGCTAGTCAACAGAGTGCAATCCAATGCTGAACCATGAGCAAGTGACCGTATAATCACCGCAAAACGTATATAGTGACCATAATCAGCTTATTCTGAAGTTCGGTGAACGTATTACGCTTTTCTCTCTGTAGGCCATCCAAAACTACATCTCTACATGTTCTCGCATGTTACATCTAACAACTATGCAATACAGCACTACTACTACACTCTAACACAATAAATCATATGTGTTTTTAGTTTTACTAGATATCATATTGTTACTTAATTATTCAGTTTGCATACATTAAAATTGCCTTTGAAATGTATGGCCAGTATCATATACCGCGCGGGAAAAATCCCTCCCTTTCCTGTTTAATCAGGTTTGTATCGATGGATCTTGCGAAACAGCAAAACTATAGTACTATACAGTACAAGTGACAGTTCACTGGGCCGTCGTGTCGTGTACTCCTCCGTCGTAAGAGTGGAGCTCTCGCTTTCATAAATCTTCTAGTCCCTTTCGCCGACATGTGGCACATCAAGCTACTGGGTCCACGTGCCATACCGGAATATAGTGCAGAGCAGCCGGGGTGAAGCACCCAGTCATGGCGCCGGCGTAGTAATGAGCAATGAGGCGTCAAATTACAAAGCTGCACCTTTCCCGCGGTTAAGTTGGAGGGATGAAGTAATAATGCTAAAAAAAGAAGTTGGAGGGACGAAGCAACCATCATTTCACTCATTGTTGAATCCGCTTCTCCCTCATTTTCTTCAAGTTAACCACGCGTTGCTTCTGTCGTTATTCTGCCTCACGTGGGACACAGATCGTCTTGGTAAAGCACTGACACATGGGACCGCATGTTAGAAAACCTCCAGGACAACGTCCTCTAAAAATAAGAAACCTCCCTCGCCATCCGCATGGCAGAATCACCTCCTTTTTACTAATCTTGATTCTATAATTTTATAGATCAATATAATTGAGATTTGCATAGATAACACACAGGAGCAAAACCAAGTGGTATGGTTAAGGGCATCCACAATGTGTAGCCAAATGTTAAAATAGCTTTTGGCATCGTGGGAACCATTGTGGACGGTGTTGCCAAAGACAAAAAGATGGAACTGAAGCTCCCTGATCGATTGATTGAAGGAATAGAAAAATGCAAAGTCTCTCCTCTTTCTCCCGTGCTTGGACGCATGTATAGTATAAAGCATAGAGCCTACTCCCCAGTTCCTTCTATCACAAATCACAAAGCAGCGAGGCGTCAAATCACAAAGCATGGACGAAGCAACCATCATTTCACTCTTCGCTGACTCCGCTTCTCCATCGTCTTCTTCGAGAAACCATCTCACCGCACTAAGCTGGACGGACGACGCTATTGTGTACTAGTAGTACTAGTACATTTACGCATCCTTTGGTTCAACGGACTTCCTAGATGCAAATAAGGCGGTTGTCTCGGCTTGCAGGCGGCACTTGCGAACGACTTACGTGGTCTCCCTCAATGGTGTTCTCCGTCGAACGCACTTCGCCAAACCACAACATTCGAGATATCATCGATGTCACTACAATGGGGAAGGAAGTCAAATATAATAGTTACTACCTCCATTTTTTTGTACACAAGGCCAGTATATCAAAATTACAATTTGCAAAAGGCCACTAACACTAATCGAGGCAAAATTGATGGGTTTTTTTACCCTTGCTTTATAGCTGTGCATGCAGCCCGGGAGTGATGACAGACCAAACGCATGCATGCAGCATGCATATAAGAGGCAGGGGAAGCGCGCTTGTGGAGAATCCGAGAAGACTCAAGCAGGAATCAAGGAAAAGGAGCCAATGACTCCATGTGAATTAAGGGCCATACATTTCTCTAGGTCCTTGCATACAGGGGTAAAATTGTCCAAAATAATGCACGGGGTGGTCTGCTTGGTATGCGTGCGCCGAGTTATACGCAAACTAAAAAGGAACGGAGGGAGTATACTAGCAACCAAGGACATTAATATCCCCTGCATGCATGCGGAACTGAGAAGGTTGGTTTGCATGGCGCTACATTAATCAAGTGATGAGGAGTGAGATGGTTAGCTCTTTGGGCTTTGGAGAAAAAAATACGCATTAATTGACATGTGAAACGAGGATTTGTATCGATTAATCCTGCAAAGGAAAACCCCGCCTTTATTTTTTAACACTAGTAGTCCTAGTACGTACTTATCATGTTTTGGTCTAGGCCTTGCATTGCCATACTTCGCCACACATTTTTGCCAAGCTTGCCTAAATTTTTCAAAATGAAAAGGAGGTACACTTGCGCACGGCTGTCGCGGTTGCACCGCACCCTCACACGGTCGCTCCTGCACGCCGCGGTGGCACCGCACCCTCACATAGTCACTCCTGCACGCCGCAAACCCAACCAAGGGAACGCACCCTCACTGACACGTGTTGTCGCATGTGAGCAAACCAAACTCAGCCATCCTACCGCTAACACATAATTTTCGTTCATAGAGTATGTTTATCCAACCGCATGTTGGGGAGTATCCATACGGCCCGTACAGTGCTCTGTTGGAGAAGAAGAAGAGGTGAGGAAGAAGGGTTAGGAGACGTAGGATATTCATCCAACCATCTGAAATGGTAGACTGACCCAAGTCAGGCGACTTGCATAACAATATATGTTTTTACACAGCAAAAGATCCATAAAAACAACAACATAAAGAAAAACTATCACTGCTCACAGAACAAGACGGCCTCGTCGTCTATGGCTGCCGGCGTGAACCAGCCGTAGCTGCCGACGTGTGTCTCTGCACCGTGGTTGTCCTCGGCCTCCAGCTACTCATTCACGCGGAGCGTGCAGGCGCTCTACACGGATGAGAGCACCGCCCAGTTCAAGTCGAGGACGTCCGATTCCGCCTGCAAGAGGGCCTCGATGGTAGTGGCATCCGCGCGCTCCGCGTCGAGTCGAGCCTCCGCTGCCCGGTTCAAGTCCAGGATGTCCGTTTCCGCCTGCAGGAGGGCCTCGATGAGAGCGGCATCCGCGCGCTCCGCGTCGAGTTGAGCCTCTACCGCCCGGTTCAAGTCTAGGACGTCTGGTTCCGCCTGCAGGAGGGCCTCGATGGCAACAGCATCCGCGCGCTCCGCCTCAAGTTGAGCCTCCGATGCCTGGTTCACATCCACAACATCCGGTTCCGCCTGCAGGAGAGCCTCAATGGCAGCAGCAAGCGCGCGCTTCGCGTAGAGTTGAGCCTCTGCCTCCCGGTCCTCCTTTAGTATCGCCAGGTTGAACCACTAGTCCGCCTGCACCATGGGGGACTCGGACGCCGACACGAAGTCGATGGCCATCGTCTCATACCCATCGGGGGCCTTCTGCGCCGCGTCCTCCGCCATGAACATTGGATTGGCTTCCACCTCCTCGTAGCTTGGCTCCAGAGAACCCGGGGATTGGCCCGCCACAAAGCGAGCTTGGGAATGGAGGTCTGTGGCGCGGACCACCGCCGCGATTTCTGCGCGGCGCTCCGGCATCAACATCTTGTAGTACATGATCTTGCGGCGCACCATGGCTTTCCGGCGAACTAGGGGATGCTTGATGCGGGCTAGGGGATCGAAAGGTGGGGGAAGGGGCTAGAGATTAGGTGTGGTTTTAGGGCAGTGGCTGGCGTAGGCCGAGCAGCGAAGGTACTGGTGTGAATAGTGGTTCGAGTGACGACTAGTCAATCGGTTTTGACTGTACATCGCTCTTGTCGCGTTTGTGTTGCAGCCCGGCAAGCTGGACCCTCCACATCACTCACCGAATGGAACGCGCTTCGTCTTGCGTTTTCACTTGCTTGTGGGACCACAGTTGAGAGCAAACTGGCGTCCCTCCCCCTTCCACGCCCACGTCATTTATACTACCACTCCCTCCATTTTATGCGGAGTAAATAAAAACAGAGGGAGTATACTACGGATGAGGATAACCTGACATGGCCAAACCCATTGAGTAACTGACATGCGGGGCCAAGCAAGCATGGGGTCCGCCAGTTAGTGACCGAAAGGGAGGGTAAGGCAGGGATACCTACGTTAGAGGATTCACTTCCACTATTACTCCCTCCTACCGTTTACTATACAGGGCCTAATGTGTTTTTCGAGGCTAACTTTGACCAAATGTTAGAGTAATAATATATGACATGCAACTTACACAAAGCATGCTCCCCTTAATTTTTCACATCTCTCTCCTCCACATAGGCCCTATATAAAAGGAAGGAGGGAGTACTACTATGAGCACTGCATACTCTAGTACAGATGTTGTCAGTACTCCACTAGTACTATTAGACAGGGAGCTTAAAAAAGTTACTATTGGACTGGCTATACGTGGCGAAATCCTAGTAGGAAGAGCATGCGCAAGAACAAGCACATTCACGTGGTTGAAAACAAAATGCAAACCATCTCGAGTAGAAATCTAGGAGTACTTGCGAATCTAACGATATTGATTGGGCGTTGTTGAATGTTGATACTTTTTTGATCAAAGTAGAGATACTTTGACTACACATAAAACTTATATGTAAAGCAGAAAGGATAGGAGGGAGTATATTGTACATTCAATAACAAAATGAACGTTGAATACCCTTTATATATGATTTGCGGATGCTATGATCACCGGTTCAAAATTTTGAATCCGCCTTAGGTATCACATATGCCCCCACTCGTTCTCTCTCAATTTCATCTCGGGGTCTGGAGATCGATCGAATGAGGACTAGGGTGGGTACAATACGTTCGTTTCACTTATGAATGTACAATATACTCCCTCTGATCCCCACAGACCCCCCATGTCGGTGTCAAAACTGGCGGATCTCGGGTAGGGGGTCCCGAACTGTGCGTCTAGGTTCGATGGTAACAGGAGACAGGGGACACAATGTTTACCCAGGTTCGGGCCCTCTCTATGGAGGTAAAACTGTACGTCCTGCTTGATTGATATTGATGAATATGAGTGTTACAAGAGTGGATCTACCATGAGATCGCAATGGCTAAACCCTAGAAGTCTAGCCTATGTGGGTATGGTAATGAATATATGTGTTGTCCTTTCTGGACTATCCCCTTTGGTTTATATAGACACCGAGGGGGTCTAGGGTTTACATGGAGTCGGTTACATAAGAAGGAATCTTCGGTTGCCAAGCTTGCCTTCCATGCCAAGTAGAGTCCAATCCGGACATGGTGCAGTCTTCGGCCTTCATGTCTTCACAGCCCATCAGTCCGGCCCATAGATAACAGGCCGGACGCCCGAGGACCCCTTAGTCCAGGACTCCCTCAGTGGCCCCTGAACCTGGCTTCAATGACGAGGAGTCTGGCATGCAGATTTGTCTTCGGCATTGCAAGGCGTGTTCCCTTCTTTCCGAACTTCAAGATAGTCTTCGGATGCGATGACTATATTCGGACCTGTCACACACACCATATATAACCATAGAGAGAACATATATTATTGCATGAGTCTAATCCGCTGATAGCTTTTACAATATGACATCGTGTTTGTCCAGCCGTAATTTCGAACCGTTTTTCGTATGCCACTCCATGTTGCAAGATGCGGCTGTCATTGGCACGTCTTGTCAAAGCAGAGATCATGCCCCCTTATTACGAGAATCTCATCAATACAGGCGTGGGTAACCCAACCGTGCCGTTTTGCACGGCTCTCGGGAATAGGTGAGTTCAAGGCGAGCGGGGAGGCGCTTGATATTCGCGGTCGTTATAAGGGGATAAGGACACTCTTCCTTCACCCACACCCTTCTTCATCTCCAGTCCTTCCGTCCTTGAGCTCTAGCGCCCAAGCTTTCGGCTTTTCCCTGTACGAGAAGACACTCCAATCATGTCCAGATCCGGAGCTGGTGGCAAGTGGATGGCCTCCTCCGTTAAGGAAAATAACATAACGGAGCTCCGGGAGGCAGGCTATCTAGCCAATGAGATTGCTCACCGACTCCCGGAAAGAGGGAAGATCATCCTTACCCCCGATCCCCACTAGAGGGTTGTGTTTCTCACACACTTCGCCCGCAGGCTAGGATTCCCTCTTCATCCATTGGTCCGTGGATTGATGTTTTACTATGGGTTGGACTTCCACGATCTGGCCCCCATCTTTATCCTCCATATCTCTGCATTCATAGTTGTGTGCGAAGCCTTTCTTTGCATCCCACCTCACTTTGGCTTATGGCTGAAGACTTTTAATGTAAAGCCAAAGGTGGTGCGCGGCCAGTAGGCCGAGTGCGGAGGTGCCATGATGGGCATGATGCCCAATACCACCTGGCTCGAAGGCTCCTTCGTAGAGACGGTGAAGGTATGGCAACCGGGGTGGTTCTATATCACCGAGTCGCGTGACACCAACTGGTCGGCGGCTCCCAACTTCCGATATGGAGTCCCGATGCGGCTTACCTCCTGGCAGGAGATGGGCCTGACCTGGGGATCTCTAGAAGAGATCACGGGGCTCCAAACATTCCTCCGGAATATGATAACCCAAGAGATCAAGCTCGTTGATGTGATCTAGGTCATGCTTGTATGCCGGGTCCTTCCATGCCAGCGCCGGACCTGTTATCTATGGTAGTTCAATCCGACCGAGCACCAGACACTACTAAGGCTCTTCGCCACGACACATGAGGATATTTGGAAGGTGCTCTTCAAGGGCAGCGAGACGCCACCTCCCTTGACCAAAGATCGTGGGCTCAACTTTAAGCATCATGCCAATTCGGTAATTCATCAAGGTGTAGTCTTTAAGGACACACTTCAAGGAAGGATACTAAGCCTGCTTGTCAATTTATTTTTCAGGCCTGGGTCGATCTATTAGGATGGATTAATAGTCTGGCTCCGCTGCCCGAAGATGAAGAAACCCCACTTCTTACCAAGATGCAATTTCCGGCGCCTTACGACGTGCCGGAGAAGAAGGTCAAAACCATGGTCAAGGGGACCAGGCATGGGCTTCGCCGAAGGAGTACCTTGGTCATCTCGTCTGACGACGAGACGGACCCCTCAGCCGCCGCCGATGACGACGAGGAGGAAGGCGACTCCCCTCCTGCGAGAGGGAGGGAGAAAAGGGAGGCCTCTACGAGTTTGGAGGCGGAGGCGCCCAAGAGGGGGAGAGGCTCCTGCCCAGATAACTCCGCGTGCGATGTTGACAGCAGTCCGGAGCGACCTCGTCGGACCAAACCTCTGGCCGCATCGTGAGTACTAGAATCAAAAACATCCCACCTTCTCGGTTTGTAATATTGACGCATATTAAACCTTGTCGTTGCAGTCCGGCACGCCATGGCTCCCCGCGATCCTCGACAGAGGATTCGCTGGACTCAAAGGAGATGGCTAGTATGTCTCCGCCACCTGCTCATTCCATCTCACCCCAGGGTGACGACGAGATGGTGTCCAAAAAGACTTTCCCAGGCCGGGGGGAGATTCTGGAGACCATCGGGGTGACGCCCCAGGATGACTCCTCGGCCGCCGGACATACGGGGGAAAAAGTCTCCACGGGAACCGGTGACGGGGCCCGAGTTCTCTTCGGGCCTCGGCCGGATACCACTTCAGTGATCTACATGGCTTCAGGGTCCAGCAAACGGCATTCCCCCAATGAGGGAATGTGCCTGTGCCACCGATGACCTCTGTCCAACCAGAGGCACCGGATAATCTGCTGGAGGCGCTACAAGGTGCCTCTATCGTGGATGAGCATCGTGTTCTTCTGTACATGGTAATAGAGAAGGTTCGGTTTGTCAAAAGCGGACTGACCGAAGCCTGCACCAGCCTTCTAATGGGCTTTGAGGTGAGTACTGTGATTGTAGGAAAAATATCGCCGTATAGATAGTAGCCCCTGATGCTCTGTTTGGTGTTCGGGAGGAAAAGCCAAACAGAGGATTGAGAATAAATATCGCAGGAGTCTAACATGAGTTGTCTATGTGAATAAGCAGGTATCGCTACAGACTGCCACTGCTCATGCTGCGGAAGTTCCCGGATTGAAGCGGAAACTGGAGCGGGCCGAGGAGGAGCTCGGCCTCGTGAAGAAGCAGCTGGATGATAGCTAAGAAATGCAGTAACCTATGGGTATATTTCGAAAAAAATGAGCAGTCCAGCCGGACTAAAGTGTCATAAACTTTATTAGTGGCCACGGCCGAGGTGGCGGCACTTAAGAAGGCGTTAGCCGAGGCCGAGGACAAACGACCACGGAACGCACCGCGCGCGAGAAGCACGAGGCACAGGTTGCCGAGGCGCAGCAATAGCTCTAGGGAGTGATCCAGACATTTGAGTCCTTGGAGCGCGATTGTAAGGTGCAGGAGTCCGAACTGGTGAAGGCCCACCGAGGAGCGCACAGGATGCACGAGCCGAAGCCCAGGACGCTCTCCAGGAGATTCAGGCGGCTAAGAAGATTACGACAGGTAAATCTTCCGCCCTGCATAGGAAGTGTGTGTAAGAAAAGTTCCTTGTATTTATCCGAATTCGGGTTCTCCAGGGGCGTTTATAGATCTTCCGCGCAGTATATCAGATGCTGCTGAGTATTACAGAGCCGAAGAAGGAATGTCTACAGAGAAGCTATTCTGGTCCTAGTATCTTGGACCCGAACATCCATTGCCCTTCATTGACCAGCTGAAGCAGTTGGTCGAGATGCACAAGTCGGTGGAGCTAGCCATGAAGGACCTGATAGTCCGGTTGTGACCTGCCGAGCCTGTACCTAGCAGCCATTTTGGACTTGTAAAACGGCTTGTTAACGCCTGTCCGCGACTTGAAACCGTGAAGCGGTCAGTCTGCATCGAAGGTGCGCGTACGGCCTTTGCCCGAGTCAAGACGCATTGGGAAAAGATGGATGCCAAGAAGCTGATGACCGAGGGACCGCCGGAGGGCAAGGAGCATCGTCGACCCGAGCTCTATTTTAATGGTGTCTTGGAGGGGTCCCGCCTTGTGGTGGGACAATGTTCGTAGGATATCGTTTTCCCATGAGAACATTTGTATTATACTATCTTGTAATATGGAGCAGTGATGTTATATATTATAATGCTTATGATTTACATTTTACCTCTTGTGCGGCCATTTATGAAATTTGAGGGTTGACTAGTCGTCGGCTTCTGCCCCCATGTAGATAGTACGGGGGTGTTCGGGATAAATCTAAACACTCTTTACTCCACATTCTGGTCCTTAAAGGAGGTGTTTAGCGCAATGAACAAGGCAATCAGACTATGCGGCCTTTGCCGCCCTCACTTAGCCATAGGAGTTTGACAAAAAAGTTTGGCGAAGCCCTTGGTATTCGGAAGGCCGAACTAGGGGTGCTATACACGCCTAATCGGAGGGACCGATTCTTCGCATGAAGCGGAAAAAATCTATAACGATTCGGAACCTCTCGAACAGCTGATCAGCTCTCGCCGCATCATGACAGTCAGTTTTCGGCTTTCTATACTGAGGTACTCGTCCGGAAGAACCGGGACACAATCGCAGTAGTTCTCCCTTTACTACCCTAGCTGATATAGTGGGACTTAAGGTAGTAAGCACAGGAGCCGGGCAACCCAACTATTGACCAAAGACATGATTCGAAGCCGATGCATATAATGCTATAAGTTCGGGGTGCGGAACTATACTATAAAAGTGTTTGGACTTTTTATTGTCGTAGTGTTGGGTGTAATGAAGCCCCTGGCGCAGTAATACGTACCATGGTGTACGTGTGCAATAAGTAATTTGTACAAAGGTGAGAAAATAGGAAAATTAGGTAATAAGCTGATGCCATCATTCATTCACCATTGTGATGTAATTTGTACATCGAGGTGTACTTTGTGCAAATAATGCAACAAGAAAGTAAAGCTATTTATCATGCCGTGACGAGGGGCGGACTGCGTGAGGGTATGTAAAACAAGTATGGCGATTGTTAATAGAAACCACCTGGGTGTTCGTTTGTATGCCAGAGCTCCTTGCCTCCTTGGTGTGTTCTGCAAACGAGTCATCTGCATAGACCACAAAAAGAGAAAAAACCCGTAATAAAAAACAAAAGTAAAGGCGTGTGAATCCCGATGTCGGTCGAGCCATACCATGGAGTGCTGACGAGTTTATGCCTCCGTTGATTCCCATGGTGTTTTGAGTGTGTAGTTTATGTACGCGCGGTATTAGTTCCATTGCCTCATCGGGGCTAGGATGGAGGTCATATTGCTAACTCGGCTCTTGTTGAAAGAGATGTCCTGCTGCAGTGTGGTCCGGACCCTCTTGATGATGTCCAGGGGCTTGGCAGCGGTATTATAATGCTGCTTGAGAAGGCCGCTTTGGTCCTCTGCTGCTAGGGTGGTAGTGTGCTCCTCTGTATGGAGGGAGCATTCCATGTTTCCATTTACTGTAATGATGCCACGTGGGCCGGGCATCTTTAGCTTGAGATAAGCATAATGTGGTACCGCATTGAATCTATCGAATGCGGTTCGTCCGAGCAGGGCGTGATAGCCGCTCCGAAATGGGACGATGTCGAAGATTAGTTCTTCGCTTCGGAAGTTATCCGGGGAACCGAAGACCACCTCCAGCGTGATCGAGCCCGTACAACGGGCCTCTACGCCTGGTATGACTCCTTTAAAGGTAGTTGTCATGGGTTTGATTCATGAGGGATTAATGCCCATCTTGCATACTGTATCCTGATAGAGCAGGTTGAGGCTGCTACCACCGTCCATTAGGACTTGTGTCATGTGAAATCCGTCGATGATTGGGTCGAGTACCAATGCGGCCAAACCTCCATGATGGATGCTAGTTGGATGATCACGACGGTCAAAGGTGATCGGGACTGACGACCATGGGTTAAATTTGGGGGCGACTGGCTCTACCGCATAAACATCCCTGAGTGTGCGGTTGCGCTCCCTTTTGGGGATGTGTGTGGTGTATATCATGTTTACCGTTTTGACTTGAGGTGGGAATTTCTTCTGCCCCCCAGTGTTCGGCTGCCGGGGCTCCTCGTCTTCGTCCTCGCTCTGCGATTCCCCTTCCTTGTTTATGCTATTTACCTTGTTGGCTTGCTTAAAGACCTGGCAATCTCTATTAGTATGGTTGGCCGGTTTGTCTGGGGTGCCATGTATCTGGCACGGATGGTCGAGTATGCGGTCCAAACTGGATGGTCCTCTGCCGTTTCTTTTATAGGGTTTCTTTCGCTGGCCGTGTGAATGGTAGTGTCATCGGTGTTATCGCCATTGCGTCGGCGTTTGTGTCTGTCACGCTGGAGCTTGCTAGTGCTGCATTTGGCCTCGGAGGGACCTGCTTCGTTGGCTGTGTTTGTACTGCGAGCCAGCCAACTATCCTCTCCCGCGCAAAAGTGGGTCATGAGTGTCGTGAGGGCTGCCATGGACCTCGGATTTTCTTGGCCGAGGTGGCGGGCGAGCCATTCGTCACGGATGCTATGCTTAAAGGCCGCTAGGGCTTCGGCATCCCGACAGTCAACGATCTGGTTCTTTTTGGTTAGGAACCTAGTCCAGAATTTTTTGGCTGATTCTCCAGGTTGTTGAACTATATGGCTTAAGTCATCGGCATTGGGTGGCTGGACATATGTACCTTGGAAGTTGTCAACGAAGGCTTCTTCTAAGTCCTCCCACCTGCCGATGGAGTTCTCAGGAAGGCTATTTAGCCAGTGTCGAGCTAGTCCTTTGGGGTTTAATGGGAGGTATTTGATGGCATGGAGGTCATCTCCTCGGGCCATGTGTATGTGGAGAATAAAATCTTCGATCCACACTGCGGGGTCGGTTGTTTCGTCATATGATTCAATATTGACAGGTTTGAACCCCTCGGGGAATTCATGGTCCAGCACCTCGTCTGTGAAACAGAGGGGGTGTGCGGCACCTCTATAGAGGGCCGCGTCACGGCGTGTCTCCGACAACGTTCGTCTATGGTTATCGACATGGGTGTGATTAAGTTTGTCACGTCTGAATAGGTAGCTGTCGTCCCGAGTATGGAAACGTCCTCGCGATCCGTATATAGATCTGTTGTGTTCTCCTCTATTGTCCAATTCCTGCCGAAGATCGTATGTACGGTCCTGAGCTGGTCTATCCCTGTTTTTGTGAGGCGGTGGGGCGGGCTGCTGTTCGGCCTGAACTGCCGCTTTATCCCAACCGCAGGGTGGCCGTTTGCCTCCCTGTCCCGACCACATGGTGGTCAGTCCGCACTACGCGAGGGAGATATGTGCTCCGACGCCTCCTCATCGAATTGAGGTAGCAGTCTACGCTTCAGGTAGCTCTTGACTACGCGGTGGAGGCCGTATTGCTCGACTTTGAGGACATCAGTCCATCTGTCGACAAGCAGGTTTTGTTCAGCTTGAAGCTGTCGTTGTTTCTTTTTCAGGCTCCTTGCAGTGGCTATAAGTTGAAGCTTGAAGCACTCCTACTCGAGAGGATCCTCAGGCACGATGAAGTCTTCGTTGCCAAGGCTTGTCTCATCCTTGAAGGGTGGACGGTAACTATCATGCTCCGGGTCATCTTCTATGGCCTGTTTGTCAGTGTTGTCTCGCCTGCTGTCGTGTTCCTGTTCAGATGTAGCCCCGGTGGGGTCTTCACTGTTTTCAGCGTTGCCCGGAGTACTATTTTCTTCGGTGCCAGTGTTGCCGTTCTTTGAGCGACGGGGCTTAGGGCGGCGTTTGGGCCGCCGGCGCTTGGACTGTGTCTCAGAGGTTTTGTTCGCATCCGGCTCTTCTTTGTCATCGCCAGATCCTTTAGGTATATTAACCATGTACACGTCGTACGAAGAGGTAGCCATCGAACATCCAGTGAATGGCGGGTCTTGACCTTGCTCCTTGTCGGCATTGTCGTCCATGACGTCGATGTCTTCGGAGCCATAGTCAAGCACGTTGGTTAAGTCATCGACCGTGGCTATGAAGTGGGTGGCGCGTGGGAAGAAAAATTCCTCATCATCCATCTCTAGCTCGAACCGGACATAGTTTGGCTGGGAGTACTTCTCCAAGGATAGATTCTTTAAAGATTTTTGCACATCACCCAAAGGCGAGTGCTGGAAAACGTCAGCGGCGCTGAACTCGAAGATCGATAACTGATCTAGCTCGGTGTCCGCGGGCGTACACAGTCCGGAACTTATAGCCGGAGACAAGTCCGAAGTTCCATTAAAGCGAATATTGCAGGGCGTCGAGTTTGTGTGCGGCTCCAATGCCGCGGACTCTGAGGCCTCGGATGGCTCGATCTGCTTCAGCTCTAAGGTCGTTGCAGCCGCAGGAACCATCTCCTGGGTCTGATCCGATGACAGATTTAAGTCACGTTCATCAGGATGAGGGGGAGCGATCGCCGCGGGCTCTGATCCCTCAAAGATCAGGTCTCCACGGATGTCCGTGGTGTAGTTCAAGCTATCGAATCCAACTTGATGGCCAGGGGCATAGCTGTCGATCTGCTCCAAATGGCCAAGCGAGTTGGCCTGCAGTACGAAGCCGCCGAATACGAAGATCTGTCCGGGGAGGAAGATTACTCCCTGGACCGCGTCATTATTGATGATTGAAGGGGCCATCAGACCTTTTGTCGACGGCACAGTGGAACTCTCAATGAAAGCACCAATGTCGGTGTCAAAACCGGCGGATCTCGGGTAGGGGTTCCCGAAATGTGCGTCTAGGATTGATGGTAACAGGAGACGGGGGACACAATGTTTACCTAGGTTCGGGCCCTCCCTATGGAGGTAAAACCCTACGTCCTGCTTGATTGATATTGATGAATATGAGTGTTACAAGAGTGCATCTACCACGAGATCGTAATGGCTAAACCCTAGAAGTCTAGCCTATGTGGGTATGGTAATGAATATATGTGTTGTCCTTTCCGGACTATCCCCTTTGGTTTATATAGACACCGAGGGGATCTAGGGTTTACATGGAGTCGGTTACATAAGAAGGAATCTTCGGTTGCCAAGCTTTCCTTCTACGCCAAGTAGAGTCCAATCCGGACATGGTGCAGTCTTCGGCCTTCATGTCTTCACAACCCATCAGTCCGGCCCATAGATAACTGGTCGGACGCCCGAGGACCCCTTAGTCCAGGACTCCCTCCCCCCCCTCCCCCCCGCGGGTCATTTCTATCATAGAAACATACCAAACCTTTATGTCCTTGCACGACACGCAATTGATCTCTGAACGTCAATCGATCTCGTCAACATGTGTCGAGGCATGAACCGAATGGGATGTTAAAACTAAGAGGCGAAGTGACACGTAGTGGAGGGAAAGTGAAATACAAGCAAGGTCTAGGCCCACATGCGAATGATACTCGGCAGAATGTTCAAATGAGGCATCCGGGAGGATGGGCTCGACCGGAGGGTGACATGATTGATGGAGAAGAGGGTTGGAGAAGAATGAGAAATAAGCAAATGCCACATGATTATACTTGAACGGCTCAAATAAACAATAAGTTGTCTCGCTTGGCCTACATAGTGAAAGGCCTAATGCGCAACGCCGAGCACTGACGCTCGAATATGGCCGAGAAAACAGGGAAACCGACATGTGGGGCACACTTGTCAGGACGATGTAGCACAGACTAGTCCAATGGAGTAGTTGGCCCACGACCTCCTCGCCACTGGCAACTGTTCATGTGGGTCATGGGGGCCAACAACATGGCGCAGCACCAGCACCGCCTCTGGACACGGCGACCGTGGTGAGACACGCTCATCGTCGCTAGACACGGTCGATTTCAGTGTGTTGAGGGTGGCGTTAGTGCGGTGGCACGACCAACAATATGTTTGGTTTGTGCCCAAGGTTGCCCCATCAAAGCATTGGGTAGCCAAAATTTTGGTTGAGGTTTTGGTTACCCATGATTTGGCCGACATTAGCAAGAAAAATGAACTAGAGTTGGCTAGAGTTCATTGGCATGCCAAAAAATGGCAACCATCCAAACAAAGACCAATCTTTGGGTCATGACCAAAATTTTGGTAAGGTGCACTTTGGCCATAATCCAAACACACCCTAACACCCGGCTCGTCGAGGATGCATGGGGAACCGGGACTCATCCGCGGAGTGGTGTAGCCTAGCCAACTGCATCCTCAGGACCTGACACCATGCCGGGTCGTCTTGCTTTTTCAATGACATGCGGGGATCACATGTGAGCAAAGAGCATCTCCAATGTTGCCACGACCGCAGCTGACTACCCTGGCACATCAAAAACTCTCGTCCCTCGTGCCGTCACGCGGTGCGTTCCCAGCCGGTGCCAGCTGCCCACATTCATGTCGTCCGTCTGTATGCTATCGTTAAGAGGCTCGGTGCCCGAGGAACCAACTCCGGCGACTTAATGACGCACCAGGACGCTTGGCCTCATTGGAATGCACTACTTAAAGTGGCAACACCTAGCTAACCTCCACACCATAGCGCATCGTCCTCCTACTTGGCACCACATCCGCCATGACCGCAAGCGCGAACGCTCTGCGGGAGAGCTTGCCTTCGGGGATGAAGCTCGAGGTCGCCGCCCTCGCTCAAGTTGCCTCTCGCAGCGCAATAGCGGTGTAGCCGGACGCGGACGCGACCGCACAAGCAGTGGCCATGCTGGCGGCCGACTATGGGAGCACCGTCAGCCTCATGTCCTACTTGCCGCCGTCCAACGTCCGGCACCGCCGAGGTCAGGGACTCCTCCGAGGATGAGTAGGTCATGGGAGGCGGCAGGGCATGCATGGTGTGCCAACTGGCAGGTCCGTATCATGTGTTCTACTCTTCCTTGCCAGAGACCGCACTTTCACTTCACGGGTCTTGAACCTCGCCCCCGTACATAGGTTTAGGGTCAGGTTTAGGGCCGCTGCCATAGAATAGGTTTAGGGCCGGGTTTCTTTTATTTTTCTGTCCTACAAAAGTTCGAAATGTAATGAAAATCTGTCGTGTTTGCATTAATATGGGCAGGTGTATATGAACTTTCACAATAATATAGTATATTGTAGGTGTACTAGCAAGATGCCCGTGCGTTGCACGAAAGATCAAGATCTTGTGGGAGAAAAGGATGAACGAGGGAAGGCCTTATCTGCAAATGTGGAGAGGAGTGCAGGTAAATTGTCATAGTTTCCTTCCTATCTGTTAGATATAGATCAGACGGCCTATATTGCACGATGACAGGCACACCATCATCACCAACTCTGCTTTTTACTGAACCGAGACAAAGCTAACATGCGAAGTAAAAAAAAGCACATAGGGTCTATACATACACAATTTATCTTAGGCACTCCAATAGTACATCCACTACTCATTCATGCATTTCACATCTTTCTACATCTACGGGAACCTACGAAAGGGTTAACGTAAATTGCCTATCTCTCTCCTCCCTTGATTTTCATGGTGGTGGGCCCCTCCCTCCCCCCAATCTACAATCAACAGCTCACACGTTTCACATTACGTTAATTACGTAACTGGGATTACGTAGGTGTAGCATTACTCGTCCTAAAAAACCCAACTAAGCCAACCTCCTAGCATATCGCGCGGGAAAAGACCCGGCGGCGCCGTTTTAGTCGGGATTACCTGATTACTAGTAGTAGTATCGATGGATCGCGTGAAGCAACAAGTTTGTTTGGAGGGGGCGAAGCCAACTAGCCAATAATATTCCCCAACCCCCATCCCCCCCGTCCACCTCCACTCCATTCGCTCCGCCAAAGCCACCCTCCCCGCCGCGCCGATACTTCAGCGCCGCGGTTCATTGAGGGGACGCACAGCGCGTGATCCCTCGCTCCCACAGTACGCTCTCGTAGACTGCCGTCCTCTAGTCGCGCCGCCACCACTGGCGACGTTCTTGTGGAGGTGCACGACGGTCAGCGCCGCCACTGCTGGCGACGTTCATGTGGAGACGCATGGCGGTCAGCTTCTCCCACGGTACGCGCATTCTAGACTGAGGCCCCGTGCATGTCGGTGTAGCGTTGAATGTTAGCTGATAGACGTTGTTAATCTCACTGTTTGCTGAAGTAGTTTACAGTCAATATGATGTGCTTAAGAAGCTTCCTTGCTCTGTTCTGCACTCAATCTGCTTAGCTGAGATGGCATGCCAAGGCCGATTAGTTGCTAAAATATCCTGCCATATATTTATTGTGATGTAGATTGCCATGGTCTAGTAGCCAATCAGTTATGTGAAATAGCTCTACACCGTTTTATACTCGATCTTTGTTGCTGCGATGGCCTTCGATAGTTTGATGGTTGTGTGCTCGGCCTCATTGACTGCTGAAACAACCTGCCATAATTTAGCACTCAAATCTGTTTGCTGAATTAGCTTTACATATATTTCATTACTTAGATCTTCTCGTCCCAATATCTTGCCATAGCTTTACACATCGACCTAGGTATTTTTTTTGGACTTCATAAAAAGCATATATATCTTTCCTGTAATATCTAGTAGAAGAACTAATTTGTATGTCTAACAGATGGACAGGACTTGGATAACTTCTGCTTGAAGATTCTCCGTTGCATATGTCGAGGGGGTTGAAAACTTCATGAACTTTATTAGAGCAGTGTACGGAGGTCCGAAATCAGATGTGCTCTGCCCGTGTAGCAGTTGTATGAATTCAGTTACAAGACCCCAGTCAACTGTGCAAAATCATCTACACTTGTATGGGATGTCAGTCACATATACTAGGTGGGTTCATCATGGTGAAGCTGTGAACGTCAATGTTATTGACTACGTGGAAGCAGCAGATCACCATCTTGATCTGCCTGATGCTCAGGTGGAAGAGGAGGAGGAGGAGCAGGTGGTGGCGGAGCCAGTGAGTTTAACCAACATTGAAACAATGCTACAAAATGCTCGTGCATTCCGTGAACTTTCACCTACAGAAGAAAACCGGTGGGCCCGCATGTTGGAACAATGCAACGTGGCTGTCACCCCAGGAAATAAGCTGTTAGTATTCTCAGCTATGGTCACCTTTCTTCAGGTGAAGACATCTGAGCGGATGACCAACAAATCATTCGATGCGATGTTGGCTGCTTTCCGCAAAGCTTTCCCATATGCGTCCGAGTTGCCACACACCTATAGTAAAATGAAGAATTTCCTTCGTGCAGTTGGAATTGGATATGATATGATCCATGTTTGTAAGAATAATTGTCTTCTGTTCCGGAAGGATTATGCCAACTTAAGTGAATGCCCGAAATGCAAATCATCACGATGGAAAGATGGCGATGCTGTGAAGAGGATTCCTCATAATGTTCTGAGACATTTTCCAATTACACCAAGATTGCAGATGTTGATTCATGATGCTGAAACAAGAGAGGATGTATTGTGGCATTCTAGGAACCAGGAGTACAGAGATCAGAATGTAATGAGCCATCCATCACATGGTAATGAGTGGAAAAGCTTCAATCAGAAACACAAAAAGTTTGTTGCTGACCCGAGAAACATTAGACTTGGCTTAGTTTCAGATGGATTTAACCCATTTGGCCACCAGAGCGCCACATATAGCATGTGGCCAGTGCTTGTTATCCCTTACAACATGCCTCCAAATGTCTCCACCAAAGAATCAAACTACATGATGGCCTTGCTCATCCAGGTCCAAAAAGCCCTGGAAATGATTTTGATTTGTTCATGGAGCTTCTTGTGGAGGAACTTCAATAGCTATGGAGGGGTGTTCTCACTCGAGACCTATATAGTAGCCCACTGTCGGCGTTCTGGGAACGGGGGTCCCCAGACTTTCCTGCCTGTTGCCTGCGGCGTGGCTCAAAAGGGGGCCCAGCGCAGCCCATCTTCACCAACACAAACACAAGACCCTCGCGAGGGGCCAAGCCTCGCGGGGCGGACGACGCGGAGCTTCCTCAGGCACGGCCTCGTCAGGCTGGCTCACGAGGAGGCGGAGAGACCAAGGCGGGGTACCTCACGAGGTGCCTGTGACGCAAGCCATGACGACCAAGGGCGCCAGGCGGGTGCCAGCCCACGCAGTGTCCTCCTTTCCTCTTTGGTGCAAAGGGGGCAAGCGCAGCCGTGGAGTACCAAGGCTTCAGGCAAAGGTTGCCATTTCGGTGCAACGAGACCAAGACCAGGAGGACTACGAGACGGAGGTCATCATGGAGCCCAAGACGGCGTCATCACCAGAGCTTTGCGCAGGCGAAGACTACTTTTGTCAGGATAACTGATACTAGCTGTCCCCCTTCAAATTAGCCCGCCATTGGTGGCTCCCTTTCCACTCAATATTTGGGAAGAGGACCAGGGCCTCTATAAATAGGACCGGCCACCCGCAGGGTGGAAGGATAGAGGGATCGAAGGATCGGCTGAGAAGGAGAGAGAGAGAGAGAGAAGGGTGACTGGACTCCTCCCAACAGTTCATCCCCCCAGCCAAGAACAGACCCTCGCGAGGCTGTTCTTCCTTGTATTGTTCATCATCATCAGCCCAAGAGGCAATCCACCACGCCACACACTGGAGTAGTTTCTTGTGTTTACACCACAATGGTGGCCCGAACCAGTATAAACCCTGTGTTTCTTGTGTTGTTCTTTCCATAGTTTAGATCCTAGCAAGGCGGAGGGGTGCAGGTAGGTAGGAGGCGAAATCTCCGTGCGCACCCCAGTGTTCGAACCTCAAGGGTCTGCCGGAACCCAAAATCCGACATTTGGCGCGCCAGGTAGGGGTGCGCCGGAATCCACCTTCTACCGCTTTGTGCCCCGTCGCGTCGTCATCACCATGTCCGGCGACCAGGCGGGCAACCCAGATCCGTGGGCGGCGTGGCCCACCCGCGCAGAGCCTCTTGCCTCGGGCGACCCCACGCCCTAGGCAGCTCGCGGTCTGCAGGGCGCTGCGGGCCGCGGGCGACGCGGACAGGCTTCGACAGCTGTCACACCGCGGCAGGCGCAGTCGGCAGCAAGGGCCTCCAATCACGCCGCGACCACGACGCCGTACACCCGCAAGGAGCAGGCGAACTCGAGGGCCGCGCTCAGAGTGGCCCGAGAGCTGCTGCAGTGCAGGCTGCTGGAGGGCGGCCGCGATGTGCTGCTGGAGCGAGTGGCAGAGCTCCTGGGTTTCGCCGCCTCGGGGGCTCACCCCTTCTGCACCCAGCTCCCATCTCAAGCCCAGGGCGCCCCGCGCGGGGGCTCCGCGCACGCCCGCGGGCTCCAAGGCTACTCCAACGCCAGCGAAGCTGTCAGTACGGACCGGCGGCGGCGCTGCCCCCGCTCCCGATCTGCGAAGAAGAAGGACTCGACGCGACCCGCGGCCCCAGTGGACAGCCGCGCTGCCACCCCACGGTGGGCGCGTCAGGCAGGACCACGTGGCATGCGGAGCATTATGGCGTGGCATTCGGGATGACGACGCCAAAGGAATACGTGCCCCTCATGATGGACCAAGGACACCCACACGAGAGCGAACGAGGCTCGCTCCTCAGCCCAAGCTGGGGGGACGAGGCGCCAGAAGCTGAGCCTTTCCGGGAGTCCCGGGACGGTCCCACTGGCCACGTTGGGGGCAACGATTATCGGGTACCGCTAATTCTTCAGGAGCAGGCATATGCTAACCATGGATCGCAGGAGGTGCAGGTCGCCACAGCGAGTAGCTGCCCCGCTCCCACAGTCTCCTGCCCCTCGGGAGGAGGGCGCAGGGGGCTGCAGGAGAGGGGCCGGGATCCGACATCACCACCGCGGTGTTCGGAGCAAGGTGTTTGAGGGAGTCCTGGATTAGGGGGTGTTCGGGTAGCCGGACTATACCTTCAGCCGGACTCCAGGACTATGAAGATACAAGATTGAAGACTTCGTCCCATGTCCGGATGGGACTTTCCTTGGCGTGGAAGGCAAGCTTGGCGATGCGGATATTCAAGATCTCCTACCATTGTAACTGACTCTGTGTAACCTTAACCCTATCCAGTGTCCATATAAACCGGAGGGTGGTAGTCCGTAGGACATCAACTCCATATACAACAATCATACCATAGGCTAGCTTCTAGGGTTTAGCCTCCTTGATCTCATGGTAGATCTACTCTTGTACTACCCATATCATCAATATTAATCAAGCAGGAGTAGGGTATTACCTCCATCAAGAGGGCCCGAACCTGGGTAAAAACATCGTGTCCCTTGTCTCCTGTTACCATCCGGCCTTGACGCACAGTTCGGGACCCCCTACCCGAGATCCGCCGGTTTTGACACCGACATTGGTGCTTTCATTGAGAGTTCCTCTGTGCCGTCGCAATCAGGAAGGATGCCTCCTCCCGTCTTTAAAGACGGCACCGTTGCTAAGGGAGCCTTGACTGTCGGCCAAACTCTCTGGCTAGGTGGTTTCCTCATGACCGCCTGTTCGGCCGTTGCGCCGACGGTGACCTCTCGGGTCATCAAAAGCAACCTACATGTCGGCTCGGAGCTCGTCGAGCAGCTAGATCCAATGGAGCTCTCTTCCGTAAACGAGCTCTTGGATCGCATCGCCGCCCTGGGGGTCGCTACGGATTACGACCAGGTTGGGCTTAAACCCGATCTAAGAGAAATTAACTCTCCCCAAGTCACCCACCACGTTGTCATGGTAGAGGCGCAGTGTGGCGACCCTTCATCTATTTTAAGGACTAGCTACGTCCGAATTCCCGACTCCTCCAAGCAGGATACCCGCGGAGAGGAGGATGTAACTCAAGACCTGAGCTTAGGATCAGGCAACGGGCTAGATTCGTTGGACAACATCCAAGAATCCGAACTTCAGAGTTCGGAAACTCTTCGGCCTCCGAATCTTGGATTGGGTGAGGTTTCAGATTCAACGACACCCGCCCACCCGAACACAAGTGATCTCTCCCAAATCAGGCAGAGGCCCGAGGAAACAATACATCATTACTGGGCCAGATTCCTCCTGGTTATGAACAGGATAAAGGATTGCCGCGAGGGAGACGCAATCTCAATTTTCTGCAGTAATTGCACGGACGAGGGAATCCTTAACACCGTAAGTCGTCGTGATATTACACGCTTCGCTGACTTGGCGTCCATAGTACAAAAATACTATGTGATGGAAAGCGCCTGGAAAACCGAAATAAAATTTTGGGATAATCCGGCCTTGAATAGTAATCCCGTCCGAACTAAGAGGGTGCATCATCATAGGACACCCGGGATAAACACCAAAAAGCCAAAACCCTCTACAGGGCATGGAACCGTACTAGAAAGGTGGCTTGATGAACCCTGTAGAATCCACAGTACAGAGGACGCCACACCAACTCATAGCCTTAGAGCATGTTGGATACTCCGGCAGGTGGCCAAAATTGGCGAGGACCTCTTAATTCTGGAGGCCGCAGAAAGCCAGCCCGAGGACACCAGTACCGTTCTCATAGTCTTCGATACTTTCGCATCAAACAGTATGCGAAAAAGAACACTCCGCAGCCTCGCCGAAGTCTATCAAGTTGCAACAATAAATCCATGGAGCGACACTTCTATTACCTTCAACGCAAGTGATGAACCTAGATTCCGAACAGCCCGGGCACCAGCCGCATTGGTCCTCAGTCCCATAGTGGACGGCTTTCGCCTCACCAAGGTTCTCATGGATGGAGGCAGCGGACTGAACCTCATTTATGAGGAAACCCTTCAAAAAATGGAAATAGACTGGAACCACATCGAGCGAAGCAGCACAAGCTTTAGAGGAATAATCCCCAGTCGGGAAGCGCGCTGCACAGGAAAAATCACACTAGATGTGGTGTTCAGCACGCCGGATAATTACAGGTCCGAAGAAGTCGCGTTTCAGGTGGCCCCGTTCAAAAGCGGATATCACACTTTACTGGGACGGGAAGCATTTACAATCCTCCACGCAATACCCCATTACGGGTACATGAAGCTGAAGATGCCCGGGCCGAACAGAATTATCACTCTAGCTAGTGATCCGGACGTAGCACTCCGCGCCGAAAACAAGACGGCCGCATTAGCCCTTGAGGCACTATCCGAAGCCTTAGCGGCCGAGGAACTGACTGCGCTGCGCTCCACGGTTAACAGGGATGATCTGATACTCGATAAGAGATCCAAATCCACATCCTTCAAGCCAGCTGACAAAATAGTCAAATTCCAGGTCCATCCAACAGACCCCAATAAAACAGCTTCCATCGGGGCACGACTGAACCCTGATGTAGACGCCGCACTGCGAGAGTTCCTACGAGAGAACTAGGACATTTTCGCCTGGCACCCTTTAGACATGCCAGGGATCCCACGCAGGCTGGCCGAACACAGCTTAAATATCCTAAAAGGATTCAAACCTGTCAAACAAGCCCTTCGGCGTTTTTCCGAACCCAAGAGATAGGCTATGGGAGAGGAGCTAGCCAAGCTATTGGAGGTCGGATTCATTAGAGACGTAAAACATCCGGACTAGCTAGCAAACTTGGTGATGGTACCATAGAAGGACGAATCGTGGCGCCTGTGTGTCGATTTTAAAGACCTTAACAAGGCTTGCCCAAAGAATCCCTTCCCCCTCCCCGTATGGATCAAATTATCGATTCCACCGCAGGACACGACTCGTTGTCTTTCCTCGACGCATACTCCGGATACCATCAAATCAAGATGGCAGAATCAGACCAAGCCGCAACAGCATTCATCACACCATACGGCCCATTCTGCTTCAACACAATGCCCTTCGGGCTGAAAAACGCCGGCGCAACATATCAGCGCATGATCCAGACATGTCTGGCAAATCAGATCGGCAAAACAGTGGAGGCGTATGTGGATGATGTGGTCGTCAAATCAAGACATGTCGAATCTCTAGTAGACGACTTGAGGCTTACATTCGATAACCTCCGAAAAGATGACATCAAGCTCAACCCGGAAAAATGCGTCTTCGGCGTTCCAGCCGGAAAGCTCTTGGGCTTCATTGTATCCGGTAGAGGAATTGAAGCAAATCCAGCCAAGATCCGAGCTTTGTCACAATTGGATATCCCAAAGGACCTCAAACAAATACAAAAATTAACCGGATGCGTGGCGGCTTTAAGCCGCTTCATCTCCTGCTTGGGAGAAAAGGCACTACCCCTCTATCGCCTCCTTCGGCGCACCGAACACTTCGAGTGGATGGAGGCCGCCACGGCCGGACTTGATGAAATAAAAGCCATATTGGCAACAAACCTAGTCCTGGCCGCGCCGAACACCGGCAAACCAATGTTATTGTACATTACAGCAACACATCAAGTTGTCTACGCAGTGCTCGTTGTCGAGCGGGAAATGGATGGACACAAATTCCCCCTTCAAAGGCCGGTCTACTACATATCCACTGTCCTCACTCCATGCAAATCACGGTACCCGCATTATCAAAAGATTGCATACGCGGTATTCATGGCATCCCGGAAGCTACGACACTACTTTCAAGAGAGTTCCATAACAGTAGCCTCGGAAGTACCACTCAACGATATTATCAACAACCGCGACACAACGGGCCGGTTTGCAAAATGGGCCATCGAGCTTCTCCCGTTCGATATAACCTATAAGCCACGGAGAGCTATTAAATCGCAAGTTTTGGCCGACTTCATCGCAGAATGGATGGAGGCCGAGCTCCCTAAAGAATAAGGCACATATTCAAACTGGATTATGCATTTCGACGGCTCCAAAATGTTGGCCGGACTGGCGGCTGGCGTCGTCCTGACGTCCCCCACAGGAGACACAGTCCAATCTGTGCTCCAGATCATGTACATGGATTCCAACAATGCAGCCAAATATGAGGCCCTCCTACATGGTCTCCGGATAGCAGTATCCATGGGTATCCAGCGCCTAGAGGTACGCGGGGATTCAAACCTCACGATATCCCAAATAAATGGAGACTTCGACGCCAAGGACCCAAAAATGGCAGCTTACCGCAATGTCGTCCTAAAAATGTCAGCTCGGTTCGAAGGGCTGGAGTTTCACCATATAGCCCGAGAAAACAATCAAGCAGCGGACGTCCTGGCACGCATCGGAGCAAAACACGATGCAGTCCCCCCCAACATCTTTTTGGAAAGATTGTTCAAGCCATCCATAGCATGGGAGGGGGAACCCGCAAATAACAGCCCAGACCCAGCCGCACCACTCGACGCCGAACAATCTGACACGATTGGAGGCTCTGCCAATGAAATTACACCTTCAGCCCACGTAATAATGGCGGTCATCGCCTCGTGGACAGAACCATTCCTAGCCTACCTTACTAGGCAGGAACTCCCGAAGGACCAAAACGAGGCCCGCTGCATAGTGCGGCGATCTAAAGCCTATAGAGTCCATGAGGGAGAGCTTTATAAGAAAAGCACTACCGGAGTCCTTCAAAGGTGTATCTCCGAACAGGAAGGGCGGAACCTTCTGGCTGAAATTCATGCCGGACTCGATGGTCACCACGCCGCTGCTCGGTCCCTTGTTAGCAAGGCTTTCCATACAGGCTTTTATTGGCCGACGGCCCGGGCAGACGCTCAGGACCTAGTCCAACGATGCGCTGGTTGCCAACTTTTTGCCAACCAAAGCCATATGCCACCCACCGCACTCCAAACTATACCCATCACCTGGCCTTTTGCGGTCTGGGGGCTTGACATGGTCGGACCCCTTAAAGGTGGGACCGATAGGAAAAAATACTTACTGGTCATGGTGGATAAATTCACCAAATGGATAGAAGCCAAGCCTGTTAAAACGGCCGAATCCGGACATGTGATAGACTTCATATCCGGGGTTGTACACCGTTATGGCGTCCCCCACAGCATCATAACCGATAATGG
The DNA here is from genome assembly GCF_002162155.2 of Triticum dicoccoides. Taxonomy (NCBI): domain Eukaryota; kingdom Viridiplantae; phylum Streptophyta; class Magnoliopsida; order Poales; family Poaceae; genus Triticum; species Triticum dicoccoides. The sequence continues at coordinate 465,685,086 of NC_041392.1, read as the reverse complement.
TACAAACTTTACCGCCGACGAGGTAAAACTCTGGTGCAAAAACATGGGCATCAAGCTCGATTATGCTTCCGTCTATCACCCACAAACCAACGGCCAGGTCGAACGTGCAAATGGTGTTATCATGAGCGGCATTAAACCTAGACTGGTGCGGTCCCTGAAGGAATCTAACATGCACTAGGTAAAGGAGCTCAACTCCGTGCTATGGGGGCTGCGGACCACGCCACATCGCACCACTGGATACACACCATTTTTTATGGTGTACGGCGCAGAGGCAGTTCTGCCCTGTGACATAATTCATGACTCACCTAGAGTGCGCATGTACGAAGAAAGAGAAGCCGAGCTCGATCGGCAGGACAACTTGGACGCCCTGGAGGAGGAGCGTAACGTGGCAAAATCCCGTTTCGCATTTTATCAACAGCAGGCCCGAAGATATCAAAGCAGAGAAGTACGGACCAAAAATTACAATGTTGGCGAACTAGTTCTACGCCTACCGGATAAGAAAAAGGACAAACTCAAGCCCAAGTGGGAAGGTCCATTCATAATCGACCAAGTCCTGACTGGCGGGGCGTACCGCCTGCGAGACGCGTCGGATAACCGACTCGAGCCGAACCCGTGGAACGCCACCCGTCTCCGAAGATTCTATGCCTAGCGCCGGACTCTGTGTTCGTCTCCTTCCTCTGTCCATTTTTTGCATTTTTCTGTCTTACATTTCTCTCCTTCCCCTCTTTTCTTTTATAGCCCTTAAAGGCTCATCTAGTGATGCGCCACCTGCGCTCATTACACCTGGGGGCTTCTTTAACACAAGCTTATTTATACGGGCTTCATGCCCAACACATGCGTCAAACTTCCGCATGTACCTTTTTCTTCACCATTATATGCATCGATATGACTTAAGTTTTGGCCAAGCTGGGTTGCCTGGCTCCTGTGCTTACCCCTACGTTCCCGATTGTTCGGGTAGGCGATAAAGGGAGCACCTCTGCGATTGTTACTGCCGGGTCAGCCGGATGTGTACCTCAGACTGGGTGAAGCCGAAAGCTAGCGTTCTTAAGGGAATATTCGGTCGGTGAGATAAAGGATGATCTTTTTACTCATTTTATGCGCCCCCAAATGCTTTTTTCTGCGTCTTTTTACGCAGTCCGGACATGCACTTTAGGGCATGCCTCCCAGCGAAAGGAACCCCTAACGGAACTATTCTCTCTGGAAGATGTTTCTTACTAACCATGTAATATAACATAACTAGTTGGGCACTTGTCTGATAAAGCACTAATGACCCCTACGCCTGGTCTCCACGAATACCACGGTTCTTATATAACCGCTATGGTATTCGGACACACTCCGGACCGTCAGGTCCCGAGGTTGAAGCGAAAAGGTCGGCAACGACAAACGATCTACAATCCGGCTAGAAGGCATTACACATGTCAATTCAAAATTACATAGTCATTCTGACTGATTGTATTCCTCTTATATACCATCTAACAGGCTGTCTAATTTACAGTCCTGCTGGGAATACTTCGCGGCCAACTCTACTTGGCCATATACTAAGCTCACAGGGATCTCCTTCCCGTCAGGCCCCACTGGTCCGACCTCGGCCATGTGGTTTGTGGGTCTTCACCATGGCCCAGGCTTCCCTAGCGCCTTGTCGGCAGGCCGATATCTTCCACAACCGGAAGCGCCGCCGAGCTCCCTTCAGCTTCTCCGCAAGCTCTCCAAGGCCCTCGGGCATGGAGTGGGCAGGCCATAAGGCTTGGGAAACACCTCGCATCGCCTGCCGAATTCGCTCGTGCAGTTGCATGAGTTCGGCAAGAAGGTCACCCGTAGAACCTGTGAGCATACCTACAGACATTACTCTGTTAGTCGACTTCCTCGCCGAACTCTTTTTTTTTCAAAGTTCGTTCAAGCACTTACTGAATATGCCCCGTCGAAGCCGCTGATTCTCCCTCGTGGAGTCCGACAGCTGGCCACGAACATCTTTAAGTTCGACGTCCAGCCTGGTGTTGGCATCCTGAAGATCATTCTTCTCTCGCCTCACATTTGTCAACGTACTCTCACCAGCCTTTAGCCGGCGTAAGAGTTGTTACTTTTCCGGATCGAGTCCGGCGCCATCTGCAACATGATTTGTCAGATTTGCACCCACACCGCACAATACTAATCTTTCAAAGTGTATCTTACTTGAGGGGGTCTCTTTGGGCTCCCCTGCTGCGGCTAGTGCGGCCTCTAGTTGGGCCTTGCACTTTTCCAGCTCCTGGGACAGTACGGTATTCTTCTCTGTAAGAACCTGCTTATTAAATGATCCTTAAATCAGTTGATCTAACTGTTTCAAGTCTCGGGGGCTACTGGTATATCTATATTTGACCAAAATTTTCTTACCCTTATGTCTTTTACATACTGCTCCGTGGCTCTGGCTAAACCATTTTGAGCGGCACGGAGGTACGCATCTCCTGAATTAAAGGCATCTAAAGCCTCTTGGGAGAAACAAGCGTCGCGTAGAACTGTCCGGCGACGCCTGTGGTTCATGGCACTCTCCACTTCAGAATTTGTGGCAGACGGCCTGTCCGCATCCTCTATCGGAGGAGCGTTCAGTGCGCGCCTTGTGCTCGCCTCCGCTTCCTGGCCAGACGTTGGAGCCTGGCTGGTGGGGGCGCGATTGGCAACCTCTCCGGATGTAGTCCGGCGAGGTCTCTTCGTTCTGAAGATAGCACGAACGTTAATATGCCCTGACAGAATAACACCAGGGAAACAGTGGGTGCGCTATACCTTTGCGTCGGCATCTCAGTCCGGACTGCATTCCTTTTTGCCCCACGGGGTCCTGCGGCCCCTCGTTGGCTAGCCGCCGCAGGTTCGGCCTCCTGCCTCAGAAATGTCCCCTGCAAAACACGGTTGTCGTCAGAAACACCGGAATACGTGAGAGTGGATTCTCTCTCAAGGGAATGAGACTCCGGTTTCTGTCACCTGGGAGGCCGGGATTAACCCTGGGTAATCAGCCGTGATGGCTACCAAGGTATTGTCCTTGCTTAGCTGATGGAACACCCCATCGATAAGCTCCACCGATATGTCCGGGTTCTCTTCGGAGTCCGGATCAAGGGACCGTTCTGGGTCCTCGGGCTGTGGAGGGCGGCTGTTTATATCCTTTACCTCATGTCGCAGTTCCTGCACTGAAGTCGTTAGACTACATATCTAACCGTGGGAGTATAAAACAAACGGGCAAGCACAATTATTCACTTACCCAACTTGGAGGATCGTACATAGTAAATCCAGCCTGCGGATTGACGCAAAGGAATTCCTTGTACAAAGAGGATAAGATCTTTACTAGGGCGGCAGCTGAGGCCGGCCCCTTACGACCATAACGGGTGGCATCATCCTCCCCGTTGAAATCCCACATGGGGTGGCCTCTATATTGAAGCGGCTGCACCCCCCGCATAATGCATGCGGCCATGACTCCAATCATGGTTAGTCCGGAATGAGTCAACAGTCTTATCCGGCCCATCAGGTAAAGGATGTCTCTGTCGCTTCCTTTCTGAGAGCTCCGCGGACGCCAGCTCAAGCGTTTCTTCAATGGGGCACTGTTGAAATCGGGGAGACCGACCCGGATAGGGTCCGGTAGCGGGACGTCATCTATGTAAAACCATTCCGAAGGCCAGTCCTCGGACGCCTTCTTTGGGGTTCCGGATAGGTATATAGACTCGATACTTCGGCTCCGCCCACTTGGTATATAGACCCCTCTCGAGAACGGGGCACCAAGCAAAATAACCTCTTCCACAGCGCAAAATGAGCCTCAACGCCTAAAAATACCTCGCAAAGGGCGACGAAACCCGCAATATATAATACGGAGGCGGGCGTGAGATTGTACAGCTGGAGGCCGTAGAACTCCAGAAGCCCGCGGAGAAATGGATGAATTGGAAACTCCAGTCCCCTTATTAGATAGGGGACGAGGCACACCCGCTCTCCTTTAGAAGGATTGGGGGTGCTCTCCGCTTGTTTTCCGCCATTATAGGTGGCGAGACTGGCTCGGACTGGGACCATGTATGCCTGAGGGAGAAATCCCTTGGCCTGAAGCGACACTAGCTCGCTGTGCGGGATGGTGCAACTCTCCCAGTCCCCGGGTTTGGGACCGGAGGGGCGAGAGGAGGAGCTGCGACGGCTGGTCATGTTGGAATGGACCTTTGCTGGAAGCGCTCTGATGATAACTCGCGGAGAGGAGAAGATGTGGTTTGGACCTAAATCCCCATCCCGTTAAATAGGCGGCTCGTTTATACGGCTAGGGGCGTGGATGTAAAAACGCCCTGGCTTTTCGCATTCGTTTGACACGTGGAACACGGCCATTATTGCGCGTGGGAGTCGAGGAGCGCTACATTACAAAAATCGGACATTATTCCTACAGGTACACAGGATTTGGAGAAGAACCCGCCTTGCAATGCCGAACAATCTGCGCGCCGGACTCATCGTCATTGAAGCCTGGTTCGGGGGCTACTGAGGGAGTCCTGGATTAGGGGGTGTTCGGGTAGCCGGACTATACCTTCAGCCGGACTCCAGGACTATGAAGATACAAGATTGAAGACTTCGTCCCGTGTCCGGATGGGACTTTCCTTGGCATGGAAGGCAAGCTTGGCGATGCGGATATTCAAGATCTCCTACCATTGTAACCGGCTCTGTGTAACCCTAACCCTATCCGGTGTCCATATAAACCGGAGGGTGGTAGTCCGTAGAACATCAACTCCATATACAACAATCATACCATAGGCTAGCTTCTAGGGTTTAGCCTCCTTGATCTCGTGGTAGATCTACTCTTGTACTACCCATATCATCAATATTAATCAAGAAGGAGTAGGGTATTACCTCCATCGAGAGGGCCTGAACCTAGGTAAAAACATCGTGTCCCTTGCCTCCTGTAACCATCCGGCCTTGACGCACAGTTCGGGACCCCCTACCCGAGATCCGCCGGTTTTGACACCGACAGTGTTCTCACGAGGTAGGCCCTCCACTGGGGAGGTGCCTCAGGGCCTTCCCCCGGCGGAGGACCCGTGGTCGTCAGGGGAACCGCTGGCGACCGCTCTACCCCATCGGCGGCGTCCTGGTTTCCGGTCATCGTTGATGGCACTAGAGTGTGGCGCAAGGCGGGGCCCTCATCTGGCGATATGAAGCAAGGCCAGTACCTGTGAAGAAGGCCCAGTGCATGTGAAGCTCGCCGCCCCGTGACACTCTCACGTAATAATGAGTGGGGCTATACACGCCCCGGAGTCTCAGGGGTGCCAGCCTCAGGCCCTGGGGCTCCCTCCCACGCCTAGTGGCAGCACTTAGCTCCGCGCTGGTGAGAAGACGTCCAAGACTAGACTAGGTGCCGGACGCGGCCTTTTGTTTGCTTTTGTTGCTCTTCCCTTTGGTTGTCGCTTTCCCCTATTGGATTCAAGTTGGATTCGAATTTGAGATTTGCGTGTGTTCGGGGAAGGGGTGCTTAGTCTCGTTTGAGCAATTTCTCGCGTTTTGGTTACCACTTCGCCTCAGCTGCCTCCCCTCACGAGCCCCTTGTGAGCCGGGTCAGGCCTAGCTTGCGCGCAGCCCAGACTGCCGCCGATGTGACCTCTTAGGAGGGTGTTTTACTGCAGATCCTACGAACCCAATCAGGGAACACTCGAGATACCACAACCTCCCACGAGCTGCCTCAGGGCCAGCACGGGACAAAGGTAAACTAGCCGACCAGCGCGTCGCTTGGGCTAACCACTTGGCGCGGGCGCATGGGCAATGTAGCGTCTACTAATACGGTGAACACAAGTTTTACATAAGGGGCTCCCCCTCCAAAATGCTCTCACTGCAATCAGGCCAAAACCTGAGTTCTATTCATGCAGGGTAAGGAAGTAGGAGCGATGCACAATCAGTCGGATGAATCCCCCAATGCGTTCTCAGGAGCACCACCCGAGCCGTTGCTGGCGTCGCTGAACTTGCCATCGCTGTCCATGTCGCCGATAGCGGCGTCAGGGCCGTTCACCATGCTGCCCTCGTCAGCCGCCACGATCACGTCGTCGTTGTCTGAAGCAAAGGCCCTGATAAGAGCATCCACATTGTCTTCCACCCAGTGCGCCAGATCACCTCGGACGGCCTGGGGGACTGGGGCGATGGCGGCGTCAAAATCAAAGTGGGGATCCATGTTCCGGAGGTGGCTGAAGACGCGAGAAAAGTCGCGTCCAAGCAGGGCGTGGCTCCTCTCCTCCACCAACCAGTCAGCCCTGACCGACCGCGCCTCCAGCTGCGTCACCACATCAGTGAAGAACTGAAGATTGCCAGCATAGTTGACTGCATGCGGCTCGCCAACAGCCGCCTCGTAGATGTTGCCTAAGGCTGTGTTGGCTCTCTCCCGGAGCGTGGTGAGCATGGGGCCGTGCTCGTGCTCCAGGATCCGCCGCTGACGTATCTCGTCCGCATTCTGGCCCATGACGACCTCAGCCTCCTCCACCCGCTGGCGGAGAAGGAGCACCTCAGCCTGGGAGGCGGTTAAATCACCTTGAGCCACCTCAAGAGAGGCCCGGAAAGCGTCGGCCCGCCGCGTCGCCTCCTCCAGCTTGGCCCTCAAGGCAGTAGTCCTGCCTTCAGCTTCGGCCCGGATCAACCCCAGCTTCTCTTCGAACTCGTGCTCGAGGTTCAAATGTGCCATCGCCACTCGACGTCCGACCTCCTCCAGGACGCGGGCTTCCTGTGCAGCAACATCATCCTCCGCCTGCGTCACCAAGCGTTCCCTCGTCTCCAGACACTCGTACTCACGGGTACGTTCGGCGGCTTCCAACATTAGCGCCTCCTCACGCTTCTGGAGCTCTGCTGAGTCGCCGGAGGCCACCTTCATCGACGCGAGGGCTGCCTTGCGTAGCTCCACCTGCTCCAGCGAGTGGCACCAGGCCAGGAGCTCCCGAGCCCGCTCCTTCGCCGCTGTTCGCCGCCAGTCAGCTTCCCGAGCCTCCTCAGCGGCCCGAGATCGGGCCTCCCGAGAGGCCACCAGCGACGCCTTGGCCTCTGCGTCGTCAAGATCGCGCTGACGGCGTGCAAGGGCGATGGCACCCACCAGCCCGCGCCTTTCTGCAGCCAGGCGCAGGCCCTCGGCCTCAAGGTGTGCGTCTTCATCAGCAAGCTCCTCTCCAAGCAGGCTTACCGCGTCAGCCGCCCTTCGAAGGAATCCTTGGCAGAGAGCATGACGCTCCCGAGCGCGCTCGAGCACGTCTTCCACACCGTCATCTGCCCCAAGAAAGTGCCGGGGGCCACGAGTCAGCACTCCCCCTCCGGGCTGGGGGCTGGGGGCTGGCACCCTCGCGACGGCCGGACACGCCGCGTCAGAAGCCCGGCCTGGGCCAGCCCGTCCCCAGGTGAAGAGCGCAGGAAGCGCCTCAGCCAATCGCAGTCCACGACCAGGCGAGAAGCCCACGGTAGGCTGGCTATGCCACAAGAAGGCCCGCGAAGGATCGCGAGGTGCGCGGGGCTACGATACGCCTAGGGACGGTTCGCCTCGTCGATCGCCCTCACCACAAGGGCTCCACCGCTTGGAGCGCTTGAGGACGATGGAGGGGGCGAAGCCAAGGGGGACGGCTCCTCAGCCGTCTCCGCAAGCTCGACTGGAAGGGGCCTGCGGAGCAAGGGCCAGTAAGAGCAATAGAAGGATCGGGAGCTGGGAAAGGAGAAGGCTTACTCATCGGTGGCAAAGTACTTCCTACGCTTCAGCAGGCGACAAGGGTAATCGTCGCCCAGGGCCTCCCTTCTCTTCCAGAGGGCCTCAAAGTCCACGCGGAAGCGGCCTAAGAGTCGGGCGCAGGGATCAACCTGCGACAAAGATGGAGCGTCAAGGCGATCTGCGTCAGGGGTGCCTGCCTGATGTGCGCCGCCAATCGCCTCGCCAAGAGAAGCCGCCGGAGGCTCAATGGCCTCGGTCGTAGGCGCAAAGGGCAGCTGCTTGTCGCCCTTAGCCTCAGCGGCACGGGCCCCGATAACTGCTTCCTCATGAGCATCGCCCGGCGCTGTCACCCCGCCGGGAGCCCCCTCGGCCTCTGGCGCCTCATGCCTCCCTGCTCCGCCACTTGAGGAAGAGTCGCCTTGGCCGACTGGAAGGGCAGTCACCACCACTGGGTTCTCGCGAGGCCCCTGGAGGCCGGCGGGGCGCGGCCCCCACTCATCGAAGATAGGCATCTGCCTCACAAAATCACCCCCGCTCTGGCAGAGGTACAACAAGGCCCCTCCCTGCTAGATGCTGCCAGGGTTGGGGTCCCCCGTCAGGGTCAAGAGCGCCATCCTCAGCACTTCAGGTGTTAGGTCCTCTTCCTGGAGCCTCATACGATCATCGCGCCCGCTGAAGGCCCACATCCGGCAGGAGTGGCGCTGGAGAGGAGCAACGTGGCATAGCAGGAACTCCTTCACCACCTTGGGCGCTGTCGCGCCAAGCGACCTCAAGAACGCGAAGCCGGTGCTAGACGAAGACGAGCCGGGGGCTCTCAAGCGTCTCCTGGCCCCAGCCCGAATTGGGGACAGCAGGTGAAGTTGGCTCCGACAGCAGGGGGCCGGGCACCGCAGCATCCACATACAGCCACCGCTCGCGGAACCCAGCCGCGGGCGGAGGGAGCTTGAAGTCAATCCCAGAGGCCGCCGTCTTAGACGCGGCAACGAAGCTCACACACGCCCAGCATTGGGTAGGGTCAACAAGGCGCAGTGAGAAGAAGTGGCGCATCAAGGCGACCAAAGGAAGGATGCCCATCATAGCCTCGCAAACAAAGGCGAAGACCGAAAGGAGAGTGATGGATTCAGGACCCAGATGCATCATGTGGATCTGATAGTAGGAAAGCACGACATTGAAGAAATCAGAAAAGGGAGGAACCAGACCCTCCCACAGGGCATCGGCAAAATACGGGACCTCGGTGGCTATCCTGTCGATGGAGAAGTGGGACGCGGGCCAGGCCGTCGTCCTCCCGCATTCATTGAAGATGGTGGCCAGAGCCGAGCTGACCTTTCCCAAGCCCTCGGCGGGGCCGCCAACGACGGCGGGCAAGGCGGAGACACGGGTTTCTTCCCTTCTTCGTCGGAGCCATGGCGATGGGAAGGGGGGAAGGTTCAAGATTGAGTTGAAAACAGAAACCAGAGTTCGAGCGGAGGAAGGACAGAGGGTGCTCGAGCAACAAAAAGGGGAACGGCTGTGTACGACTATGGGTCCGCCTAGCATGGCGCAAAATAAGGAGGGCGTGGGGGAACAGTGTCGCACACGTCCAATCAACCGCCACGCGGCGCCTAAGGCCGCAGGCTGTTAGGGCCCGTGGCGCTTCGCTCTTGCCCTTCCGCCTCCCTGCACGGCCAAGTCCAGGCACGCCTTGGGCCCAGGGGCTACTGTCGGCATTCTAGGAATGGGGGTCCCCAGACTTGCCTGCCTGCGGCCTGCGGCGTGGCTCAAAAGGGGGCCCAGCACAACCCATCTTCACCAACACAAACCCAAGACCCTCGCGAGGGGCCAAGCCTCGCGGGGCGGATGACGCGGAGCTTCCTCAGGCACGGCCTCATCAGGCTGGCTCACGAGGAGGCGGAGAGACCAAGGCGGGGTACCTCACGAGGTGCCCGTGATGCAAGCCATGACGACCAAGGGCGCCAGGCGGGTGCCAGCCTGTGCAGTGTCCTCCTTTCCTCTTTGGTGCAAAGGGGGCAAGCGCATCAAGTACCGAGGCATCAGGCAAAGGTTGCCATTTCGGTGCAACGAGACCAAGACCAGGAGGACTACGAGACGGAGGTCATCATGGAGCCCAAGACGGCGTCATCACCAGAGCTTTGCGCAGGTGAAGACTACTTTTGTCAGGATAAATGATACTAGTTGTCCCCCTTCAAATTAGCCCGCCATTGTTGGCTCCCTTCCCGCTCGATATTTGGGCAGAGGACCAGGGCCTCTATAAATAGGACCAGCCACCCGCAGGGTGGAAGGATAGAGGGATCGAAGGATCAAGGGATCGGCTGAGAAGGAGAGAGAGAGAGAAGGGTGACTGAACTCCTCCCGGCAGTTCATCCCCCCAGCCAAGAACAGACCCTGGCGAGGCTGTTCTTCCTTGTATTGTTCATCATCATCAGCCCAAGAGGCAATCCACCACACCACACACTGGAGTAGGGTATTACACCACAACGGTGGCCCGAACCAGTATAAACCCTATGTCTCTTGTGTTGTTCTTTCCATACTTTAGATCCTAGCGAGGCGGAGGGGTGCAGATAGGTAGGAGGCGAAATCTCCGCGCGCACCCCAGTGTTCGAACCTCAAGGGTGTGCCGAAACCCGAAATCTGACACCCACCAGCTGATTTCTTTCTACGTGCTGTTATAATTTGGTGCATCCATGATTATCCGGCTTTGGGCACTATGTCAGGGCGAACGACACATGGTTACAATGCATGTGTTCGCTATGACAGGAATCCGCTGTCATACGCAATACTTAGCAAGATCAGTTACATTGGACACCGCCATTTCCTTGCCAAGGACAAGCCGCGTCCTAGAAAATACCGAAGACATGTGTTCAATGCAAAGCATGAAAACCATGATGCGCCAAAGATGCTCACCGCTGATGAGTTGCAAGTGGAATTAGAGAAGGTTAGGCATATTACACCAGGAAACCATCCTGGTAATGGGAGCGGGAAAAGGAAGCATGGCAGGGAAGAAGAGAGATTATTGTTTACCCGCAGGTCCACTTTGTGGGACTTGGAGTATTGGAAAGATTTGGATCTACGGCATAATCTTGATGTGATGCACATCGAGAAAAATATATGTGACAACATTATCGGCACACTTCTTAATCTTGAAGGCAAGACGAAAGATACCTTAAAATCTAGGATTGATTTGAGACACCTGGGTATTAGACAGGATTTGCATGTGCAAGATGAAGGTAAACCACGGGATATGGCACCAGCTGTGTACGTCTTGGACAAGGTAAAAAGAAAAGAATTATGTGAGGTCCTGTCACGTGTGAGATTCCCACATGGATTTGCTTCCAACCCTGAAAGGAGAGTCAGTGCAGATGGAAACAAGGTACAAGGGTTGAAAACTTATGACTGCCACGTCCTACTTCAAAGGGTTTACCTGTTATCCTTAGAGGATTGGGCCGCCCTGACTTATACAGAGCAGTTGCAGAGTTGGGACAATTCTTCAGGGAACTCTATAGTAGAAATATCTGGATAGATTCTTTGGAGCGTCTTAGAGACAAGATACCAACTATCCTATGCGACCTTGAGAAGATATATCCTCCAGCCTTCTTTGATGTGATGGTGCATTTGGCTATTCATCTACCTGATGAGGCACTACTTAGAGGTCCAGTAGAGTATGGCTGGATGTACCCTATCGAAAGGCGGCTAGGCACTTTCAAGGGGTATGTTAGGAACAGAGCTAGACCCGAGGGTTCCATTGCAGAGGCCTATATTGCTACAGAAGCGTTGACATTCTGCTCAAAATACATTGAAACAGCTGATCAGCTTAGCAAAGAGGTGGGTGAAGACAATCCCGGGCTCAATGTTTTCGATTATTCTGTTTGAGTTACAGGGAAGAGTCGACAAGAGGACAAACCTAAATATTTGGACAAAATGGTTTGGTATGTGTTGAATAACTGTCCTAAGATACTACCTTATATCAAGTAAGTGCTAAGTATTGTAGCTTATACATCGTAATCTACTAAAATTGCAGCACATTCTTATATATTTAGATGTTTGACGCGATCACTATGTTGTGCAGTATCTACAAAAAGCAGTCACTGCCGCAAAATCCAAGAAACATTGACAAACTCATTATGGCAGGATTTGCGAAATGGTTCAAGAGCCCTGTAAGCTTTTGAATTGCACTGTCAGTTTTTTTAATATATTGAGTACATAAGATGATCAGCTTGTCCATTTTCTAACCATAGGTTAAGAAGATGCGGGAGGATGGGCAGGCAGTTGATGATGCCCTTTACTCACTAGCAATGGGTCGTGATACTCGGGTAAGACATTATGAATCTTGCATTGTTGGAGATGTGCCCTACAACACCCTTGCACGAGACGAAGGCAGGAAGACACAAAACAGTGCCATCATGAGCACGGATACGTATGACAAAGAGACAACTGAAATGTATGCTAACATAATAGACATTGTTCAGTTGCAGTATATCTCCAGTTTTGAGGATCATCGGTGTGTGGTTCTATTGTGCTGTCATTGGTATAACCTATTTTCCAGGATCGCAAAACCCAAAGCTGATGATTATTTCAAATCCATCAATGTCAAGGCGGCGTACCAGACCAATGAGCCTTTTATTTTGGCAAATCAAGCAACACAGATATTTTTCTTGTAAGACACATTTGCACGTACCGATGACTAGAGAGTATTGCAAAGGTTTGAGCAGAGGAATTCGTTTAATGAAGTTGCACAACAAGATGATGCTTACACTGCTCCTGATGTACAAGATAACACAGATGTTCCTAATATCTTTGAGAACCATCACGTCAATGACGCCGGCGAAAAGATTGCCTGTCATGTTGTGGACATACAAGAATTGATCAAGAAGAAGCCAACGTTCGAGGACGTTGAGGATGAAGAACAAGATGACACCATTGGGAATTATGATTCAGACTGATACACATGGCGAAGATGTTGACGCTTCTGCTGTGGATGATGATTACATTGCTTTTGTCGTATTTGCTTGTCAAAAGACGTTTTTATCTAATATGTAAAATTGTGTTTGCTATGACAACTGAAACCTGATGAACATGTTGTTTAGTATTTTCCTCTGAGAACATCACTTGTTATGTATGCTGATTTGTGTTTGGTGATTGCATGACGACTAAATCATGATGACATTGTTGTTTAGTTGTACTCATATTTGGCTATGAAACTTGAATTTGTTGACATAGTTTACTGTTGGACTGCAACTCGACGTCTTCGAATGGGAACAAAGCTGACCCGACAGGGCCTCTGCTAATTTATTTATTTATTACCAAAAGGGCCTCTGCTATTTATTTATTTATGAGCAAAAGGGGATACCCCCTGATTTCCATTAATAGAAATCATTAGATGTTCACAACACTACGCCCAGCTTGTGACACAGGTTTCATTCATTACTAGTTTCAGCAAAGTGCTCATGTCATAGCCACTGAATACATCACAAGTGCTATATACACTACAAATAAAGAGACAATCATCCTATATATAGAGCACATCGATTTTGCCCATTATCTTCACAAGCTCTTTCATCTTTAACCATGATCAGAGGAACTACATCTTTAACCTTCTGCTCTGCATCTTCCTCTTCTGTCGTTCCTTCAGTAACTTGTCCAACACCCCAACCGGCTGGTATTGGGATTCCTCGGCTTATCAAATAATAAGCGTAGTTGCACTCCCCCACATCAGCAACTTCCCAGAAATACAAATCACACTAATCTTCCCTTTTCTGCATGAATCAAATTGGAAGATCATCAACCATACTATTAAAAAAATTAGCAATTGAAAGCAGCAGAACAACACTTAAACATATTATTACCCCATGATTCGGGCATTTGTAGAAGACTCGGCCAGGGTTGAGGATTGTGGTTGAGACGCGACGGATGACTCTGCGTGATTTGCAGCAGTGGCACCACACCAACGGCAGCGGGTTGCGATGAGCAACCGGCTGCGGTGCGCGTGCCGGTGGGGGTGTGATGAGACCCACAGGCGATGGTATGGGTGGTGACTTGGCACATATCTGGTTGTTGCCTGCTGAAGAGCAGGTGGACGAGCAGCCAACGGACATGGTTGTTGCGGCCAGAGCTTCTGATGCTATGCAGAGTAAGTAGAGAAGAGGAGAAGCAAATGTTGGATATGTCAGTTTCATTACTTGCAGAGTAGCATAGCACCGTATATAGTCATAGTCTAGGTTTGGATCCGAACCAGCTACAGGAGCACGTCTCTCTTTTTTCTAAAACTCAGCAACGTCTCTTTACTGGTACACTAGCTTGTTCTGTACGCCTTCTCAAGTCTTTGATTCCTCCAGCTAACAGCTGGGACCCACCGGAAGGGCCTCTGTATTTCACGAAAAAAACGTGCCCCCCGCTGACAGGTCGGACCAACCAGCTATCTTCGCACGCAAGGAAGTGCCTCCTTATTACGCAAAAAAAATGAATACTCCCCCTGCCAGCTGGAACCCATCATAGTGGGAGGGTGACTTGTGGGCCTACCAAGTTGATGGGGACGGAGGGCTTTGTCAACTTAGTCAATATGAACGATTCTATCTCCAGTTACCGTACGATGTTCATCCAACGGCCGTAGTGCTTCTTCAACCTCTGGTCTTCTTGCCCCAGCCGCCCAAACCAGCGCCGGTCGTGCCTCGTGCTCCTGCCTCCCGTGGCCAGCTGCGATGCCACGGAGGCCTCACCACCCCCTACTACTCCCACCGCTGGCCAGGCCATCCCTCTACTCACCCACACCCCCTATTGTTTTGCGGCGATGGCAACCTCACACCACAGCCGAACCAGTGAACGCTCATACTCCTCTCCGCGTGGGCATCCACTGCAGCATCGTCCCCTTCCTAGGCCTCGCCATCGTCCACTGCCTTGGTGCTCTCGTCGTGGCGTGGTCAATGTGGTCAATGACCGACTTCCATGGAAAGAGTACTGTACATGGAGAGGCTGACAGCTAGGTCCACGGCCGCAGCTGGGTCCACGGCCACAGCCCAATTTTTTTGTGATTTGCCAAGTAAGTCGCTTTGTCAGGCATGTTGGGCTGCAAATCTTTCAAGACGAGGAGAGCTTCATTCGGCTGGCCGAGAAAATGGCCTATCAGTAATGAGAAATGGGTTGTACATTTTTAAAACACATCAAACCGGCAATTAGTTTCAAATTTCTTTTTTTCATTTCAAAATTTTAAATTGCATTAATTTTTATGCCTGGACAATTTGTTGGATTTTATATTGATATACATTTACTTTTAAAATCAGTTTGAATGTGACTCGAAATTTCGGGATTAAAAACAGTTCGGACCGCACGGAAATATGCAAAATTTTGTATATTTTTTTAACCGTGGCCACAATATGGGCTGTAATGCTAACAAAAAGAATATGGGCTCCAAAAAGAACCTTAAGAATTAGCAAATGGGCTGTAAATTATTAGAAATAATGGCAGATGGGTTGTATACTGTTTTCCACAGATTTGAGGCTTTCCAAAAAAAGGTTGACGCACAAGGAGTGACTGTTGGATGTCCATCCAATGGTCGTCCTACTTTTTCAATCTCTGCTCTTCGTGCTCCAGCCGCTCAAACAAGCGCCGACGGGACTGCCTACTCCCTCCTCCCCGTGGTCGGCTATGCTGCCGCGCAGGCCTCACCGCCCCACCATACTCCCATTGCTGGCCTAGCCATCCCTCTACTCACCCACACCTCCTGTTATTCTCCAGCGACGGCGGACGAACCAGTAAACCCTCATACAGTTGTACTCCCCTCCGCATGGGAAACAACTGCCGAGTATTCCCTGGCTCCATGTCGTTCCCTTCCTAGGCCTCACCGTCGTCCACCGCCTTGATGCTCTCGGCGCGGCCTGGTCAATGTGGTCAATGATCGACATGCATTTGAAGTGGACTGTACATGGAGAGGCTGACAGCTGGGTCCATGGCCGCACGCAAGGAAATGCCTCCTTATTACGCGCAAAATAATGATTCCTCTACCTGACATCTAGGACCCACCGTAAGGTCCTCTGTATTTCGCGAAAAAATGTTACTGCCGCTGACAGCTCGGACCCACCAGCTATATCTTCACACGCAAGGAAGTGCCTCCTTATTACATACGAAAAAATGAATACGCCCCCTGCTAGCTGGGACCTAGTATAGTGGGAGGATGACTTGTGGGCCTACTAAGTTGTCAGGGACGGAGGGCTTTGTGAACTTAGTCAATATGCACGATTCTAGCTCCAGTGATCGTACGATGTCCATCCAACGGCCATAGTCCTTCTTCAACCTCTAGTCTTCTTGCTCCAGCCGCCCAAACCAGCGCCGGTCGTTCCTCGTGCTCCTGCCTCCCATGGCCGGCTGCGATGCCGCGGAAGCCTCACCGCCCCCTACTACTCCTACCGCTGGCCAGGCCATCCCTCTACTCACCCACACCCCCGGTTGTTCTGTGGCGACGGCAGCCTCACACCGCAGCCAACCAGTGAACCCTCATACTCCTCTATGCATGGAGATCCACTGTCACGTCGTCCCTGGCTCTGCGTCGTCCCCTTTCTAGGCCTCGCCGTCATCCACCGCCCTGGTACTGTCGGCAGAGTGGTCAACGTGGTCAGGAACGACTTCCATCGGACGTGGACTGTACGTGGAGAGGCTGACAGCTGGGTCCATGGCAGCAAGGAAGTGCCTCCTTATTACGCAGAAAATAATGATTCCTCCACCTGACAGCAGGGACCCACCCGACGCGCAACTGTATTCACGAAAAAATGTTTCCCCCCTGACTGCTGGGACCTACCAGCTACATCTTTGCACAAAGGAAGTGCGTTCGGGCAAAAAAAACGATTCGCCCCCCTGACTGCTGGGACCCACTAGCTACATCTTCGCACGCAAGGAAGTGCCTGACAGTCGGGACCCACCTGGTCGAAGCGTATGTAGTGTTGTCATTCTGGTCGCGAACGTGTACGTACATACTGGTCGATGTAGAGGCACGCACGTGTCGTAGTAGAGGCGCGCACGTAGCATGTACACGTACATACAGCGGCTAGTGTGCAAGAAAGAAAATACGGCCACGTATGTACATACGGGCAGGGTCTCGAACGCCTACTCACCCATATGTACGGCTAGGGCTCGTGTACATGGTTGGGTCAGAACGGAGAAACACCGTCGTCGTTGTGTTCATGGGGAGCCAACCGGCTGGGTCGGAACGGAATGCGTCGTCGTGTTCATAGGGAGGGCTTGGACGGAACAGCCGATGGAAATGAGGCCTGGCGTACCGCAGAACAAAGGAAACGGCCTTGTGTTCGACCGGCCACGGTCGAAACAGGATCCTGTTCATCGGGAGGGGCCTGGCGTACCACAAAACGGAGGAAACAGACCTGCTACGGTTGAAACAGGGGTCCTGTTCATCGGGAGGGGTGTGGCGTACCGCAAAACGGAGGAAACTGACTTGTGTTGGAGTGCTACGGTCGAAACAGGGGTCCTGTTCATCGGGAGGGGTGTGGCGTACCGCAAAACGGGACTCCACGGGATACTGTTCATCTCCACCGTCGACCCCCTCCGGCCTCCACGGTCTACTGTTCATCCACCGTCGACCTCCTCCAGCCTCCACCTGCGACTGTTCAGCCACGGGCTCCTGTTCATCCAGCCTCCACCGCGCGCTACTCCACCGGCTACTGTTCAACCAGCCCTCTCCACGGGCACCTATTCAACCACCCCTCAACGGGCTACTATTCATCCAGCCCTCCACCGTCTACTATTCATCCAGCCCTCCACGGGGTGGTCCTTTTCATCCAGCCCTCCATGGGGTCCTGTTCATCCAGCCCCAACCGGCTCGATTGATCGGGGTCATGTTCATCCAGAGGCAACACCACGGGGTCTTGTTCATCCACCCCCACCGGGAACTTTTCATTCAACCCCCCCAGCAATGCTCACTGTTTATCCAGAGGCAGCATCGATCGGCTTCAGTTAGCAGCAGTAGCGAAGGAATCACTCGGGTTCAGTAACGCATAGCCTATAGTGCAATCGCTCAGGTTCAGTTAGAGCCGAACACCTCGCTCGGGTTCAGTTAGAGCCCAACGCCTCGCACACACACACGTACGTGTACGAGAGAAACAATCATCGCTCGGCCCCTGACCACCCACCGTAACCGGGAACTCCCCGAAATTTTCCTCGCCCTCGCTTCTACCATGGTTTTTTCCGTCATGGAAGGCCCAAAGAATGTCACGCAGCTGCGTCTTCGGCCCGCCCAAGATGAAAAGCCCATTTTCTATCATGATTTTTCGTCATGGAAGTAGGAGCCCACCACATCTATGATGATACCGGGTTTTGTCACAATTATCGTCATAGAAGTGTCATAAGTATGACAGAAAAAAATTCGTTCGGCCCAAAATGTCACGGATGTGTCTTTCTTTTGTAGAGGAACGGGGGTGCCTAGAGTTGCCTGCCTGCAGCCCACGAGCATTGCTCCATCCATGGCCCAGTACGGCCTAGCTTCAGCAGCGACAACTCAAGACCCTCACGAGGGGCCCAGCCTCGCGAGGTGGATGACACCAAGACCTCCCTGGGGGCAGCCTCGCTAGGCTGGCTCCTGAGGAGCGGAGATAGCTATGCAAGGGGCACCTCACGAGGTTTGCGTGACGTGAGCCCTGACGACCAAGGCCAGGCGGGTGCCAGCAGTCGCAGCATGTCAGTTTCCTCTTTGGTGCTAAGGAGGCAAGTGCAGGCATGGGGTTCCCGAGGCATTAGGCAAAGGTTTCCATATCGGTGCAACAAGACCAAGACCGCCAGGACGGAGGTCATCGCGGAGCCCATGACAGCGTCACCACCAGAGCCTTTTGCAGGCGAAGACTACTTTTATCAGGATAACTTGTACTAGTTGTCTCCCTTTGAATTTGGCCGTTGTAGGATCCCTTCCCACCTAAACATTTGGGAAGAGGACCAGGGCAACTATAAATAGTACCTAGCCACTACCATCTTAAGGGATCGACCTATCTAGCGAGGAGGAGGATGGATCATTCAGTTCACCCTCACACCCACCAGCTCATCGAGCTCAAGAACACCTCACCTCCTGAGGTCGCTCATCCACTATACTAGTTCATCCTCAGCCCCTCGAGGAAATCCACCCACAAACTGGAGTAGGGTATTACAGCGCAAGGTGGACCGAACTAGTATTAGGCCGTGGGATCGTTGAGCGAGCGAGTTTAGAAGAGAGTGTTCTTCGTGTGCACCCCAGAGTTCGAACCTCTCAAGGGTTTGCCGGAACCCGTAATCCGAGAATAATTTTTGTCCCATTATATTTGGTAGGCCTTTCTTGAACACTTTTAATGCTAAGATAGATTGCGAGAAAGATATTGTTACTATTGGTCTAGGGTATATGTCTCATGATTTTAATTTCTCTAAATTTCGTAGACAACCCCATGATAAAGAATTGCCTTGTAAGGATGAAATTATTGGTCTTGCTTCTATTGCGGTGCCTCCTGCTAATCCTTTAGAACAATATTTGCTAGACCATGAAAATGATATGTTTATGAATGAAAGAAGGGAAATAGATGAAGTATTATTTAATCAAGGGCCTATTTTGAAACACAATTTGACTATTGAAATCCTTGGAGATCCTCCTCCACCCAAGGGTGATCCCGTGTTTGAGCTTAAACAATTACCCAATACTCTGAAATATGCTTATCTTGATGAAAAGAAGATTTATCCTGTTATTATTAGTGCTAACCTTTCAGAGCATGAAGAAAAGAAATTATTGAAAACTCTGAAGAAGCATCGTGCCGCTATTGGATATACTCTTGATGATCTTAAGGGCATTAGTCCCACTCTATGTCAACACAAGATTAAATTGGAGAAAGATGCTAAACCAGTTGTTGATCACAAACGACGGTCAAATCCTAAGATGAAAGAAGTGGTAAGAAAGGAAATACTAAAGCTCCTTGAGGTAGGTATAATTTATCCCGTTGCTGATAGTCAGTGGGTAAGTCATGTCCATTGTGTCCCTAAAAAGGGAGGTATTACTGTCGTTCCTAATGATAAGAATGAATTGATTCTTCAAAGAATTGTTATACACTGGTACGCGTCGGTCCTAAACAAACGGTTTTTAACCCCTTTCTGCGACGGCGTTTGGAACTATCGCCAAGTGAGTGTGGGCGATAGGGGGTCCTTCCCACATGACCCATAAACCGTCAGGGATAGGGCCCCTACAGTACTCCTACTCGTTTCTGCTCGCATTGCCATCGTAGTTGGTATTCTGTGGTGTTACGTTTACGATGCGTGGCCCATCACAAATGGTTCACTATTATAGAACGTGTATGATGCACAGCCCCTCACAAATGGTTCATCGTTAAGAAGATTAGCTAATCGTCGTATGAGTGTCGGACAGGATTACAAAATGTCGGACCGTCGTAACATCATCGTACACAACAACTATCGCACACGCTATCCTGTGGTGCAACGTTTACGATGCATACTTCTTCAGAAACTATTCATGGTTGCGAATCGTGTACGATAAGGCAACTAACACAAATGTTTAGTTTGCCCGCACCGTTTGTGATATTTTCTGACATCGCAGACGGTTTGCAAACGGCAACTGTGTGCATTCTTGCACATGTTTCCTCCCTATGAATCGTCTTGGATTATGGTGCATATCGCAAACGTTTGTGTTTTACCAACCGTGTGTGCTGTAACAACCTGAAGAGCATAATTTCACCCTAATTTAATTGTTGCTTTTCCAAATTGTACCGGATTTGGATTTGAATTTGAATGTATGCTACAGCTTTATTAATATCCATCCAATGCATTATTCAATTCATAGGTACATATGTTCAAGATTACATAAGAACCAAATAAAGAATGATGAACCACAGTTGTATACTTGTACTATTAAAGACGGTAAAGAAAGGGGCGAAATATATTCTGGTTGCTGAACAAGGTGAAGCGGAATGCCCATATTGTGCCCTCCTCCATGTAGAAGGCACACACGACTCTAGTCCAACCCCTTGTGATGGCCGACCGCCCATCCTTCACGGTCTTCATGAAAACATCTAGATAATCATTGTGTTCTGGTAGAAATACTTTAACCTTTGCATGCCCACCAATCATGTAGTTTGAGAGGTAATCTTGAGTAAACTGCTTTGGCAACCACTACAAAGGAAAAAGATTCAGACATTGTCATCTAACACAACTCATTATTGGCAGTAAAAAGAAGGGTGCAGAGTTCTTACTTACCATCCTGCAGTTCCCTGTTGTCTTGGATAAAGTTTAAACAAATAGTTTAATTTCCATCTTTGGACCCATTTTACTAACAATCTTTATCAGCTTCCTCACTTGATGCTGGTTCATCGATATCTCATTGCCCCATACGCAGAAAGGGTCGAAGCGCAGATCTTTACCAATGACATATGTACCTAAAAGCATCAAGTTAATATTAGAAGCTAAACAGCAATTGCACAATGATGTAGTACAACACTCTTTTATAATATGTCTATATGCATCCATATGTGGTAGTCCATTTGAAATCTCTAAAAATACAAATATTTAGGAACGGAGGGAGTATCTTATAACATCCAATATACTCACATATTAGATGAATTAACATCTTATATTAAGGGCCGGAAGGAGTTTAGTGCATTCTTACAAATTATTGGATGATTAACTGCTGTTGTATCCATGGGTTACAGTTAGTTTGAGCTAGTTCGGGCTCAAATAGCCCTAAAGTATATATAAACATGAGGGCTAGTTTGAGCTAGTTGCATCTATAACCCACCAAAAAAAACTATCCAACCCAAGAGGTGCTAATTGGAGCTAGTTCTCCTAGTGCATTTATTGTCAATCTAACCCTGCCATCCAAACAACTCTCTGGATGGAGTTAGTTCGGGGTTAGTAATGATCTAGAAACTAACTCTAACCTCTAGCTAAGTTGAGTATCCAAACAAGGATGTGTTGTTGTTGCTGCTGCTTGTAAGTGCATCTAGTGCCACCCCTAGTTGGTTTTGGAGTATTGACGGCAAACCTAGTTGAGGGACTAATGTGTTTGTGAGAAATGCAGGATAACACAGGTAGAAGTCCCTTATTGATTCGGTTTTCCTACCAGAGATGACCCCTAAAAATGTATGAAGACATTGAAGTCAAAGGTGGTATAAGAAGATATTCACATTGAAGACTATGACAAGAGAAGACACCGCATGAAGCCTATGGAGCTCGAAGACTTAGATATTTCGTAGTTCTTTTTCTTCTGTGTTGAGTCATAGGAACCACCGTACTGCTAAGTGGGGTCCAAGAGAACCAGTCAGAATGACTGAAGTGATTCTTAAACAAAACCTATGTCTTCGAGTGAAGACTTTGAGAGTGAATCTTGTCCATAGTCGGACAAGTCAGCTTTGCTTGTAGCCCAAGTAAAGTTGCTGTGTGAGTTTGAAATCTGACCGTTGGAACACGTGTCAGTTCCTTAGTGACCCAGGGTCATTTCGGACAAATCAGGTCGGGTTGCCTAGTGGCTATAAATAGCCCACCCCCTACAACCATAAACGGTTGGCTGCTTAGATTTAGAGTACGGCTTTTGTCATTTGAGAGCAACCCACCTCGAAGCCTTAGAGAGAGAATTCCTTGCGAGGATAAAGCCCTAACCACCCAGAGCCAAAGAGAATTAGGAATCACTTAAGTCTTCTTGTCTGTGTGATCTGAAGACTTATTACACTTGAGGACTGTGCATCCTCCAGCCGGTTAGGCGTCGCGTTCTGAGCATCCAAGAGACATTGTGGATTGCCGGTGAACAAAGTCTGTGAAGGTTTGGGAGTCTACCTTGAAGACTTACCAGAGTGATTGGGCGAGGTCTGTGTGACCTTAGCTCAAGGGGAATACGGTGAGGACTGGGTGTCCTGAGCTGCGTGTTCGGGACTGGGTGTCCGGGACTGTGTGTCCTAAGGTTTAAATACCTAGCCGCCCTAACCAGACGTACAGTTGTCACAGCAACTGGAAGTGGTCCAACAAATCATTGTCTTCAATGAGTCACTGGTTTCATCTTTCCCTTCCCTTTACTTACTGTTACTCCTCTGAAGTCATTGTATGTTTGCACTATCTTTTGTCTTCACTGAGTGATTGCGTGTTCTGTGTGGCTTCACAATATCTTCCTACCTGATCTCTACTACATTGCTGCTATTAGTCATTGTGATCTCACTTCATTGAATACTTGACTATGGTTTGCCTAGTGTAGTCTACCTTCCGCTGCATGGTAATAGGTTTATTTCTATCGTTCGTCTTCGAAACTTTCACATTTTGAAGACTTCCATAAAAATCGCCTATTCACCCCCCCCCTCTAGTCGATATAACACACTTTCAATTGGTATCAGAGCAAGGTGCTCCCTTGTTCTGTGTGATTCGGTTTAACCACCTAGAGTTTTAGCTATGTCGACTGCAGGGATAATTAAAGTCTCCGCTGCGTGCCCCGTCTTCGATGGAACTGAATATCCCTACTAGAAGAATAAGATGCGCATGCATCTTGAAGCCATTGACGTCGACCTATGGTATGTCGTCAAGAACGGAGTTCCCAAGGCTGGAGAAGGTGTCATTGCTGCTGATGTCAAGAAGTTCATTCAACTGGACTCTACTGCCAAGAATATCATCTGTGGTCATCTGACCAAAGGACAGTATGGCTGTGTGAGTGCTTTGGAAACATTTAAGCTGGTCTGGGACTGGCTCTCCGAGGTCAATGAAGGCGTCTCAACCCAGAGAGATCAGAGAATCAGTGTCCTTCACAACCTCTTCAACCGCTTCAAGCAAAATGACAATGAGAATGTCCAGCTCACATTTGACCGACTCACTGACATCACAAATGAGCTTCAAGCCCTCGGCGCTACTGAGATCACCAAGCATGAAGTCGTCAAGACACTACTGAGATCACTTGACAGTTCGTTTGACACCCTAGCCCTGATGATTCAAGAACGACCTGATTTCAAGACACTCGATCCGTACGACATACTTGAGAGGCTCAACACACATGAGTTTCAGCTTTCTGAGAAAAGAGATATCTACGGTCCAAACTATGGGCGAACTCGTGCCTTGAAGGCAAAAACTGTCTCCTCATCTGAAGAAGAATCTGACAGCAGTTCTGATGATCCTGAAGACATTGGAAAGGAACTTGCTATGCTTGTGAAGAAGTTCCAAAAATTCACCAAGAAGAAAGGATTCAGAAAGTCTTCATGATCAAGCTCAAGGAATGATGAAGCTTCTGCTCATGACTACAAGAAGAAAACATGCCACAAGTGCAAGAAAACTGGCCACTTCATCTCTGAGTGTCCGTAGTGGGACAATGATAACAGAAAGAAGAAGAAGAGCAAGGAATATGACTCTGACGACAAGAAGAAGAAGAAATACTCAAAGTCTTCTTCCAAGTCTTCCTCAAAGTCTTCAACACACAAGAAGATCTCATCTGGCAAGGCACGTGCGTTTGTTGGCAAGGAAATGGATTCAGAGGAGGAGTCCGCTTCTGAGGAGGCGGAGGTGGAGTCTGAGGAGGAGTCCGATTTTGGCGTTGCAAGTCTGGCTACAGCATACGCTGCCAAGTCCATCTTCAATACTGAAGACAATGACTTCACCACCGACACCGATGCAAACAACAAGGACTACTCTGCTCCTACCTACTGCTTCATGGCACGCGGTGCCAAGGTAAACACACGCACTACTCACTATCAAACATCTAGTGACGATGACTCTGATTGTGATTCAAGACCCAGCTACAAAACACTTGCTAAAATTGCAACTGAACAACAGAAAGCCATGGAACATATTCAAAAACTGTTAGACAAAAGCGATGATCTGTTGGGCGCTGAAATGACTCGATCTGAGTCCTTAATTGAAGACATAAAAAATCTTTACGTTAATTATGAGGAACTTGAAAGTCGTCATGAAATGCTCTCAACAACTTATGAAAAGCTTTCCTATGATTATCTTCAAAGGAAGCAAGATCTTGAGAAATTGAGAGCAGCTCATGAAGATCTTCAAAAGGAAAATGAGTCACTTCGCGCCGAACAGATCAGTTCCGCTCAGGAAGGATTTGAACCACCATGTCTTAAATGCATTGAGCGTGATAATGCTACTTCTGTTGCTGAATGTTCTACTGCTGCTACTGTTGCAATATCTTCAACTGTTGATGTGGTAACTAACCCCTCTGCTGAGGATACCACTGCTATTGCTGATGAGAATGCTAGGTTGAAGACATTGCTTGAAACAGGGATGTACAAAAGTCTTAAAGGACATCAGACACTATGTGATGTCCTCAAAAGGCAGATTCTGAACCGAAACCCGAGGAAAGAGGGTGTCGGGTTCATAAGGAAAATGAATGCTGATGGCTCTTACTGGAAACCCGAGCAGTATCCCAAAACCACATGGGTTGCTGCAAAGGAACCTTCAGCTGATCCATCCAATCTATTTGGCTTCACTTGTGCTAACCCCATTGTCATCGATGAATCCTTTGATGCAAACTATAAACTGTTTAAGAATCAGAATGGTGAAGTGTTTGCCAGGTACATTGGTACTAACTGCATGAATGGACCGCCTATGAAGAAGATCTGGGTGCCCAAAAGGTGTTTGGAAAATCTTCCTGTGAATGTCATCATGACACCACAGATGAAGAAGACAAACCCCAGACCACAGGCTTCATACGGCCCAAAGGCTTCATACAGACAGAGGACTCACCTGAGTTGCACTAACGCAAATGTTTTGCAGGGAAACCATACTCAGGCCTATGAATATGAGCGCGGTTCGTCGAACCGCCATGTTCATAAGACCAAAAACTATTCTGCTTATTCTTATGAGTATTATTGTCCGCCTGCAAGACTTTTTGCTAGGGCTCCAAAGCCAAAGTTTTCAGACGTTGCACTTAGACTTATCGCCTCTAAGCCATCCTTGAAGATGTGGGTGGTTAAGAAGGCTTAACTCTCTTTTGGAGGGAAAGGTCTCCAGCAGAAAACCAAAATCTTCTGACGCTATTGCTGGGGACCTTAAACATCTTGTAGGGCGCAAGATAAAATGCCCGAATGGTCTTACTATGTACTTCATTCCTGAATCGCTTGCTACTCTCCCTATCAGTCCTAACCTGGATCTAAGCTTTCATAACCCACTGGTTCGTCAAATGTTTTTGCTTCACAATTCTCTTCGTGAATCCTATCCCCCTAACTGGACTGTATGGTACGACACCAGCGTCTACAGAATGGATTATTGATAGTGGGTGTACAAATCACATGACTGGCAAAAGAAGCCTTCTTATGGACTCAACCTTATGTCCATCCGACAAGAGCCACATCACATTTGCTGACACTGGTAAAAGTAAGGTATTGGGTCTAGGTAGAGTTGCAATCTCAAGGGATCAACACATGGATAAAGTCATGCTTGTTGAATCCCTTGGCTTCAACTTAATGTCTGTCTCAATGCTTTGCGATTTAAACATGATCGTAATATTTGGAAAATATCGTTGCCTTGTTCTAATGGAATCTGACAAGTCTCTAGTATTTGAAGGGTATCGAAAAGATGATTTGTTCGTGGTAGACTTCTCAGCAGGACCACATCTTGCCGTATGTCTTCTAGCAAAAGCTTCAGAATGCTGGCTCTGGCATCGGAGGCTTGGGCATGCTGGCATGAGGAACCTCCACACCGTTGCAAAGAAGAAGCATGCCATAGGCATCGAGGGCGTCAAGTTCAAGACAGATCACTTATGCGGTGCCTGTGAAGCAAGAAAGATGACGAGGGCCAAACATCCTTCGAAGACAATCATGACTACTACTCGACCCTTCGAACTGCTTCACATGGATCTATTCGGTCCCACTCATTACTCAACTCTTACTACTACTGCTTGTCTCTATGGCTTTGTCATTGTTGATGATTATTCTAGATATACTTGGGTGCACATAATCCTTTACAAGACTGAAGTGCACGATGTCTTCAGACGCTTCGCCAATCGAGCAATGAACAACTATGGCGCGAAGATAAAGCACATCAGAAGTGACAATGGAACTGAAGTCAAGAACACTGGCCTTGATACATATCTTGATACCTTGGGCATCACACATGAATTCTCAGCCCCGTACACGCCACAGCAGAATGGCGTCGTCGAACGCAAGAACAGAACACTCATTGAGATGGCCAGAACGATGCTAGATGAATACAAGACTCCAAGAAAATTCTGGCCTGAAGCCATTGATACTGCATGCCATACGATCAATCGTGTTTATCTTCACAAGCTTCTGAACAAGACATCTTATGAGCTCCTTACTGGCAAGAAGCCAAATGTCAGTTACTTCAGAGTATTTGGCGCCAGGTGCTGGATCAAGGACCCACATCACACCTCAAAGTTCGCACCAAAAGCACATGAGGGTTTTATACTTGGATATGGAAAGGATTCACACTCCTACAGAGTCTTCAATCTCTTTCATTATAAAGTGGTTGAAACTGTGGATGTGCGGTTCGATGAGACAAACGGTTCACAAAGAGAGCACCTGCCAAATGTGCTAGATGAAGTTACATCCAGTGAATCAATCAAGCTAATGGGAACTGGAGAAATTATACCTTCTGAAGCTCATCCTGAAGAAGAACTTATCATCTCAGCACCTGATCAACCTGAAGACAATGCTCAGCCTAAAGACATTCCCTCTAACAACGATAATGATCAGCAAGAGCAAAATCTTCGCCCTGTACATCCTCGTGTTGCCAATGAAGTGCAGATTGAAAGAATAATTGATAGCATCAATGCACCCGGTCCACTCACTCATTCAAGGGCAACTCAGCTAGCAAATTTCTGTGGGCACTTCGCATTCATCTCAATAATAGAACCCAAGAAAGTTGAAGAAGCCTTCATGGAACCTGAATGGATTCAAGCTATGCAAGAAGAGCTTCAACAGTTTGAGCTGAATAATGTATGGGAACTGGTTAAGCGTCCCGATCCTCGGAAGCACAACATAATAGGCACAAAATGGATATATCGCAACAAACAAGATGAGCATGGTCAAGTTGTCAGAAACAAAGCTCGTCTCGTTGCTCAAGGATATACTCAAGTGGAAGGCATTGACTTCGATGAAACATTTGCTCCTGTGGCTAGACTTGAAGCCATATGCATACTGCTGGCCCATGCAAATCATCACAA
This sequence comes from Triticum dicoccoides, assembly GCF_002162155.2. Lineage (NCBI taxonomy): Eukaryota > Viridiplantae > Streptophyta > Magnoliopsida > Poales > Poaceae > Triticum > Triticum dicoccoides. The sequence continues at coordinate 465,657,325 of NC_041392.1, read as the reverse complement.
CATACTTCTTTATCAAATGGATGTGAAGAGCGCCTTTCTCAATGGCAAGATTGAAGAAGAAGTGTATGTTGCACAACCACCTGGCTTTGAAGATCCAAAACATCCTGACATGGTATACAAGCTCAACAAGGCACTATATGGCCTCAAACAAGCCCCTCGGGCCTGGTATGACACACTCAAATACTTCCTGAAGAGCAAAGGCTTCATACCTGGTTCCCTCGACCCCACTCTCTTCACGAAGACATATGATGGTGAACTGTTTGTGTGTCAAATATATGTGGATGACATTATCTTCGGCTGCACCAATCAGAAGTACAGTGAAGAGTTTGGATATATGATGCAAGAGCAATATCAAATGTCTATGATGGGAGAGCTGAAGTTCTTTCTCGGTCTTCAAATACGACAGCAACGCAATGGCATCTTCATATCTCAAGAGAAGTATCTCAAAGATTGCCTGAAGAAGTTCGGTATGCAAGACTGCAAAGGCTTCACGACGCCAATGCCAGCCAAGCATCATCTGGTTCCTGACGACAATGGTAAATAGTTCGATCAAAAGGTATATCGCTCCATGATTGGTTCTTTGCTTTATCTATGTGCATCTAGGCTAGATATTATGCTTAGTGTTTGCATGTGTGCTCGATTTCAAGCGGCACCAAAGGAGTCGCATCACTTAGCTGTGAAGCGAATTCTTCGATATTTGGCTCACACCCCAACTCTAGGATTATGGTATCCAAAGGGCTCAGAGTTTGATCTGGTTGGATTCTCGGATGCTGATTATGCTGCTGACAAAGTGGATCGCAAGTATACATCAGGCACATGTCATTTTCTGGGACGATCACTTATATGTTGGTCTTCAAAGAAGCAGAACTGTGTATCTCTCTCCACTGCTGAATCTGAATACATTGCTGCTGGATCTTGCTGCGCTCAGCTTCTATGGATGAAGCAAACACTCAAGGACTATGGCATTCATCTGAAGCAAGTGCCACTCTACTGCGACAACGAAAGTGCCATCAAGATTGCCAACAACCCAGTTCAGCACTCGAAGACAAAGCACATTGAAATTCGTCATCACTTTCTCAGAGATCATGTTGTGAAGGAAGATATTGATATCCTACACGTCAACACTGAAGAGCAATTGGCAGATATCTTCACCAAGCCCTTGGATGAGAAGAGATTTTGCAAGTTACGGTGTGAGCTAAATATCCTGGAATCCTCAAATGTCATGTGATCAGGCACACATCCTAACCCTTATGCATATTGATGACTTAGATGTGCAACACACGAAGTAAAGTATATCTTCAATCAATGAAGACATACATTCTAAGTGTGAATACATTAATGTGGAATTTGACTTCGGAGCACCACGATAATTGTGCGCCGTGTCTGGGTCTAATACTTCCTATACGGTGGGTAAGGCCACCACCAAATGTTCTATTTGAAGTGTTTCACTCATGGCGTTACCTTGCTATGTCTTCACATTTGGTTTGGCTTCAATCTCAACATGTTTTCATGATTATCTTCACTATGTTGATTATATACATATATACTAGTGTTCTGTCCTCTACATCATTCACTTATAGCTATGTCTTCTTGTTGAATCTTTTGAACTAAGTGAATGTGATCGGACCCTAACCTCTCTGTGCTTTCTATCTCAAACTCTACCTCTCCAAATCATATGCATTCTATTGAAACTGTCGAATGTCTTCTCTGTGTCCTTGTCAGCAGAAGATACAGAGACAAACCTTAAGTCCGTTTTCAATGCTCATTCCTCCACATGAAACCCGGAGAAGTAGGAACGACCACCCGACAATCCAGGCGTGCGCGGGGCGTGGAACAAACCCCAAAAATTCTGCATGATGGCCACGTGTTCCTCAGATGCGAATCACCAGGGGCACTTGTGTAATAACGCAGTGCCACCCCTGTACCTATAAATACACACTTCACAATGGTCATTATCTCTTCTTCCACTCTCACACGAACCCTAGAGCCACCGCTAGCCCTCGACGACGCCGGCGATGAAGCGCTTCGCTACCGCAACCTCTCCGACGCCGTCTTCACGCCGACCGTGGACATCGTCCTCTCCGCCGTCGCCGTAGGTGTCCTCCGTCGCCAAGTTAGGGCACGGAAGATCGAACTGCTCGGCCTCCTCTTCCACTCCGTCTAGCAGTTCTTAGTGTGGTAAATAAAAATTCCTTTTTTACGACCCCGTTGATCCTATGGTTTTGTCACTTTCTACCACAAGCAGTTTCTATTCACACAAGTTGGATCTCTCTGATACTACATCTCATAACATGCCTAGTATATTCACTTATGCTTCACAAAGTAGTTAGATTCCTCACTTGTACTGATCTCTGGATTCGTACAAATCTGGAACCAACTCCTTATCTATGAGTGAATGTCTTCGCACGATGAGGTCAATGTCTTCTAAACTGATTTATATTCAAAATCTTTTGAGAATGCATATGACCTCTTCCCCTTCCCTCGCACCTTAATGCTGTCACAGGTACATGTCCGTGGGAGAATCCCTTGGTTCTCATAGTCTGCATTCATTTGCAGAATTCTTACAGCATCATATAAATTCTCCCGAAGCCAGTTCCTGTCTGTCCAGCAAGCGAAAGCCCTTGAAGCCTTTGAACGTATTGAAGCCTTTCAGTTTAAAGTTCATGGCTTCAGAGAAATGAGCAAGGAAGGGTGGCAGAAAGCATCATGGAGAAACATCAAGAGATCTGCCAGATGACCTCTCAGAACTATACAAGACAGATCCTGAAGAGGATTACAATCAGCGCAAAACACGAATCCAATGGATTCGACGCTATTGGAAAGAACAGTGGTTCAAGTACAGATTTGTGACAAAGGAATATGCTGAAAAGAATGCCATCAAGCGACCATGGGGAGACATCCTCTACAAAAATCTTCAACCCAGGACCAGAGATGAAGCCATTGAACAAGGCTTCTATCCCTGCATGGTCCGTGGACCACAGCCTGCGGATGCTGACCCATCATCACTGCTATGGTGTCGTGACGACATTCTGTTCAAGCGCAAGTTTCAGTTTGCCCAGAACTCAGCGAAGCAGAACAAGAAGACATTGGGACTAGACTTCAACCCTGGTCCTTCTGCTCCAAGGGCTGATGGCACACGGGATGCAGAACCCAATGTCGTCGGTCCTTTCTACAACCTTGAAGGTCTCATCACCCATATCTTGGTTCAAGGGATAGCCGTGAATGAGCCTACAGCTGACGCTGAATCAGATGAAGCGCCTGCAGCGCCGAAGCCAAAGAAGTTGAAGAAGCCTAAAGCTTCAAAGCCTGCCCCTTCACCAAAAATCTCACGGGCTAAGCCACTGGCAACTGCACCTCCTGAAGACAGTGTGCAGTCTGAAGATTTGTCACGCATCTCCAAGCCCCAGAAGGTCAAGATGCCTCTGCCACACACCGGCCAAGAGCTAACTGCTGCTGCCATTCTGCGCAATGATGCCATTGATCTATTAAGTGATGAAGATCTTGCAGATGACTCTCTTGAGCAACTCATCAAGAGCAAAGAAGAAGCAGAAATCTTCAATGATCTTCCGCTCTTCGATGTAACAATCATCCACAACTTCATTAATGAGTGGTTTGACACGCCAAACATCAGCTTCGAAGATCTCCAACTACCCATTGGCCTCAGTGTCGCCTTCCATGGCGCCATTGCTTCAGAGTTAGCCATCGCCCAGCGCATTGTTGAACTGAAGCAGAAGATTGACTTTGAGAAATCTCAGTTCAAGAAGCATATGGCCAAGCTTAGCATGCAAGACGTGAAGAACTTTCAAGATTATGCTGCACGAGCTCAAGGAAGCCTTTCTAAAGAAACGTGCAGAAGCTCAGGGTTCTCGTGCGCGCATGAAGGTCCTGGCTGATAGGTGTGTGCAAGCCTACAATGAGGCTGAGAAGCGCAAGGCCCTTGGGCGTCCTGGCATCGACCCCAGGATGGTTGCCAAGAAGAAGAAGAAGAAGCCCGCTATGGCTGAACCTGAAGCACCAAGGCAGGAAGCAGATCCCCTTGTCTTCCCAACTAGCATGACTGGCCCGAGGCCAAAGTCCAGGTCAACTGCTTCAGAACTGAAGAAGACCAAGACTGCTGAGGCTGAAGCAAGGAAGAGAAAACATCCTGAAGCCTCTGCTACTGCCCCCGCCAAGAAGAAAAGAAAGACCAAGAAGGAACGGGCTGCTCCCACAGAGCCCTTGATAGTTTAACCCATTTCCATGGTTCACCCCGACGTTGATCCACAAGAACGTCAACTGACTGTCCATGAGCCTGCTTTCACAGAGGCTCATGAAGCTGAAGACTTTCTAGCAGCTGATCCCATCGCTGCTGAAGACATTGGTCACCATGACCATGTTGAAGATGATGCAGCCCTTCCTCAGCTAGAGCACCAACAGGTATCATCGCCTATGCTAACGCACAGCGAACTCATCAGCATTGGTCGTCCACTGACGCCAATTGCACATGATGCTTCATGGGCGGATCGCCCACAAGAGGAAGAAGACTCTGAGGCCCAGCCAACCCCAACTCCACAGGCGTCACCCGCGTTGCGCAGGCTTCGCAAAGGTCCAAGGCCTCAAGTCCCTGTGATTGAAGATAAAACTGTTGAAGACAATCCGGCTGCATCAGCTGCTGAAGAAGAAGTCCCACAAGTTGCCACTCCCCTGTCCCACCAAGAAGCGGTTCTCGAGGAGAACGTGATCGTGACCGACCCTCCTGCTCGTCAAGTGGAGGTTGAAAATCTTGAGGCTGCCACCACCAACACCACTGAAGCCACTGACGCTGTCATGGCTGAAGCTAATGTGGAGCCCTCACCAACAAAAGCACCAGAAGTCAGCGAAGCCACTGATCCCGCTGCTTCTGTTCCTGCGTCTGCTGCCGGTCCCCAGTTCGACTATCATGTTGAGCACAGGCCTCAGGTACAGAAGCCAATCCCAAGATTACCCAGGTTCCCAGGTCCTGCATTAGCACCTGGCTCCTTCAATATCAATGGCTTCAGAGCAGACAACACATTCTTCAATAGCTCCAGGAACCCCTACTCAAGGGAAAGAATATCATCTGATCGGTTCTGGAGCTATCCGCAGTGAAGCTATTACTCATGCGTTCTTTACAACCAAGGTCGCATCTTCCCACACAAGCGCCTTGACATTGAAGCAATAGCTGGTCTGCCCTGTCTGGAAGAAGCTCTGGATTGCTTCAAAGAGGTTGGACTGCTGCCGTTCGTCACTGACCAAGAGCATTGGAATGAAGAGTTGCTGCTCCAATTCTATGCCACACTTCACATCCACGGGTATAACAGAGATTCAAAGACTTGGGTCCTGGAGTGGATGACAGGAAATGTTCATCACGAAGCCAAAGCCTTTGACATCATTGAGCTCACTGGTTTGCCCACTCCTGGCGATCTCTACGAGCATGGCTGTCAGCTTCATAGTGAAGCTGTTGAGAGCATCTTTCAGAAGACTGAACCTAATATGAGTCAGATGCTCAGTATGATGAAGCCATTGCCCCAAGATGCTGCTTATCCCACGGAGTTCTTCGTTGAAGACCTTGAGTATCTGCCAAGGACCATTTATCACATCATAAGGCGAACTCTCTGGCCAATCAAAGGACATTCTCCCCATGCCAAGCTGGAAGGTGCAATGAAGACTTTGGTCTTCTATATTCTTCATGGAAAATGCTTCAATACACAGGATTTGTTCATTCGCCAACTTGCTGCATCTGGCTCTGATCTGTTTGGTTTGAAGTTCTACGCCCCTTGGGTGATGCGGCTGATCAAACTTCACTCCGCTATCTCATATCAGCCCTCTGCCCGCAATCATCGGATCTTTTTGCCTGATGTGGATATGTCTATAGAAGCCATCTATCCTGAGCCTGTCAAGGAACCTCAAAGTCTTCAGAATGCAGAGCATCAAAGTTTTTCTCAGAACATTGAAGGCGTTGAAGCCGTAACTCGTGTGTATCCTTTGGCTGGCACTACACGTGCACCGCATCCTGCTCTCACTGAAGCCACTGATAGCACCATTGCCCAACGACCCAAGAAGCGCACTCGTGTTCTCAATGACCGAGAGCTTCTGGTGGCTCTTCATCAAAAACAAGATAGGCATCATGACTGGCTGAAGCGTCAAATGCAAAGCTTCTTGGTGGATGTTAATCGCATTCACAATCTTGCCACCAAGAATGCCTTTGTTACTCATGAAACCTCTCGACGCACATGGAAAGGGCTGACGCTGCTGTGTTCTGAAAATGATCTTCAAGAGGATGGCTTCTCTGAGCGATTCAAGTTTGACTCCACACCTCCTCGAAGGGCAGTGCTGCGACGAACTCCATCCCTTGAAGACTCTGAGTTCTCTTCCTCTGCTGCAACTGTGAATGCCAGAGTGATCGAGGATTAAGACGATGCTACTTCATCGCCACCTCCTTCTTCTGCACCGCCGAACACCACTGACGACCCTGCTGCTTCACCTACTCTTCATGACAACGAGTAGATTCTCTATGTCTTCGAACCTTTTTGGTCCTTACTGACAAAAGGGGGAGAAGCATATGAGTTTGATAGTCTTCAAGCGGGTCCATATGGCCGGGTGCTTTATATTTTGCTTCGTGCTTACAACTCTCATTTTGATACATTTGGTTCTTTGAGTTGTAACACTTAAACTCGATGGTCGTCTGCTACTTATTTGCCACCTTGTGTTGCGATGATAAATTCCGCATGTGCGACGATAAATTCCGCACTTAGATCATTTTGCAGACGTCCATTTTCCATTATGCATGTCATTATCTTCACATACTTTCACATGCATAGTGGATTGTCATCATAAGTTGAAGTGGATCTCCACAAGCACAACCTGCCATGTGCATTTGCATTCCAAAAGCAAATTACTTATATGCACATCTTCAGGGGGAGCCCTTGCAACTTATGAAGACAATTCCTTATCCTTTACAATTTCACATATTATATTCCCCGTTGAAAACTTCAACTAGTTTGTCATCAATCACCATAAAGGGGGAGATTGTAAGTGCATCTAGTGCCACCCCTAGTTGGTTTTGGAGTATTGACGACAAACCTAGTTGAGGGACTAATGTGTTTGTGAGAATTGCAGGATAACACAGGTAGAAGTCCCTCATTGATTCAGTTTTTCTACCAGAGATGACCCCTAAAAATGTATGAAGACATTGAAGTCAAAGGTGGTATTTGAAGATATTCACATTGAAGACTATGACAAGAGAAGACACCGCATGAAGCCTATGGAGCTCGAAGACTTAGATCTTTCATAGTTCTTTTTCTTCTGTGTTGAGTCATAGGAACGACCGTACTGCTAAGTGGGGTCCAAGAGAACTAGTCAGAATGACTGAAGTGATACTTAAACAAAACCTATGTCTTCGAGTGAAGACTTTGAGAGCGAATCTTGTCCAGAGTCGGACAAGTCAGCTTTGCTTGTAGCCCAAGTAAAGTTGCCGTGTGAGTTTGAAATCTGACCGTTGGAACATGTGTCAGTTCCTTAGTGACCCAGGGTCATTTAGGACTAATCAGGTCGGGTTGCCTAGTGGCTATAAATAGCCCACCCCCTACAACCATAAACGGTTGGCTGCTCAGATTCAGAGTATGGCTTTTGTCGTTTGAGAGCAACCCACCTCGAATCCTTAGAGAGAGAATTCCTTGCGAGGATAAAGCCCTAACCACCCAGAGCCAAAGAGAATTAGGCATCACTTAAGTCTTCTTGTCTGTGTGATCTGAAGACTTATTACACTTGAGGACTGTGCATCCTCCAGCCGGTTAGGCGTCGCGTTCTAAGCATCCAAGAGACATTGTGGATTGCCGGTGAAAAAAGTCTGTGAAGGTTTGGGAGTCTACCTTGAAGACTTACCAGAGTGATTGGGCGAGGTCTGTGTGACCTTAGCTCAAGGGGAATACGGTGAGGACTGGGTGTCCTGAGCTGCGTGTTCAGGACTGGGTGTCCGGGACTGTGTGTCCTAAGGTTTAAATACCTAGCCGCCCTAACCAGACGTACAGTTGTCACAGCAACTGGAACTGGTCCAACAAATCATTGTCTTCAACGAGTCACTGGTTTCATCTTTCCCTTCCCTTTACTTACTGTTACTCCTCGTGAAGTCATTGTATGTTTGCACTATCTTTTGTCTTCACTGAGTGACTGCGTGTTCTGTGAGGCTTCACAATATCTTCCTACCTGATCTCTACTACATTGCTGCTATTAGTCATTGTGCTCTCACTTCATTGAATACTTGACTATGGTTTGCCTAGTGTAGTCTACCTTCCGCTGCATGGTAATAGGTTTATTTCTATTGATCGTCTTCGAAACTTTCACGTTTTGAAGACTTCCATAAAAATCGCCTATTCACCCCCCTCTAGTCGATATAACACACTTTCACTGCTCTTCTACGTATATCTAGACATCATTAGAACATTAATTTAACACTCTTCCTTGTTGCTATGTAGCCTAGGATTGCATATTTAGACATTAAGTACCGTGCATGTTGCTATGTAACCTCAGATATAGTACATATTGCCCTAGTTAACCTAACGAAAAATGGGTTGCAGATATATTCAGTTAAAAGTCTGATTCTCCGATTAGTCCCTTATCAGCCGCCGGCCTGTATGGTACCAGCTACCGATATCCTGAACGTGAGCAGATATAAGCCATGGGATGAAACTAACCTCAATGGAAAACAATAGTCATTCCCAAAATTGTCCTGTGTAGGTAAATCGAGAAGCATGTTAAGCACAACAGGCTAAACATCAACCAAAATTATACATGGCAAACAAAATAATCTCCAAAAGATAGCTTCAGTGTGCAGGTTTAAGCACGCTAGTAAATCAAAACAAGTGGAAAGGTGTGCTAACTGCAAAGGGCCTAACATTTAACAACAAGCAAACATAGTCATTCAAACTGGTATTGTGTCGGTCTAAGTACACTGGTTATTGTTAAATAAAAATGGAAAGGCGTGTTAACTACAAGATGCAACAACCAAATGTAGTCATTCATAGTGGTATTGTTGAAACTGGTACTGATGAAATTGAACTACACAGTTCGTACTTGCACATATAGAACATCACGTTGTGAATAATTGGAATAAATAAGGCATACGATGAACAACCAAAGATAGCATTTGAAACTGGACATATGCTAACTACAAACAACCGAACAATCAAAAAACATTAAAAGAGGCATATGCTAGCTATAACAGGCTTAACAACAAGCAAATATATGCATTCCTATCCATATGTTTAAAACTGGATTGCTGAAATGTACTACACAGTAAATAATTGCACATATAGAGCATCACATTCTGAACAACTGAAATAAACAAGGCATACTGCAAACAACCAGATATAGCAATTAAAACTGGACATATTCTCACTACACTACAAAAGGGACTCAACCAAACAAATCATGGGTTTCCTCACTTGTCATAGATGGGCTCGTTCCCCTGGGAAGAGCACGAACCCTGGATGTGCTCCATGTTGTCACAGATGGGCTCCTTCCCCTAGGAAGAGCATGGCTATTGGGTGCCCTCCCTGATGTCGCAGACTGGCGCTTTCCCCTTGGAAGAGCAGATGGGCTCTTTCCCCTTGGAAGAGCCAGAGAGAGTGCCCTCCTCATGGTCGCCGTCGATGAGGTCTAACTTGGAAGATGTGATCCCAAGCCAGTGTCGCAGAACGTGCCATTTATAAATGACAAAAGGGGCTCGATGGCAATGTGGAATGGAAAATTGTTGATAGTGAGCCAGATGAGATCAGCGGCGGGGCCATGGATGAGATCGGTGGCGGTTGAACCCGAGGGGTTGGGGGTGGGTCAATTAACTTGTGACACAGCCCGCCTTAGGCCATCGCTATCGATGACCTCGATGTCGTAGCCGGCGGCCGAGACATGCCCACATACTCTAGCCTGCTGCTTGAGTGCCTGCCACACGTAATGGTCATCAACTTCCTCGGCGACGTCAGGCGAAGAGACCATGATAACCCACAAGTATAGGGGATCAATTTTAGCCTCTTTCGATAAGTAAGAGTGTCGAACCCAACGAGGAGCTAAAGGTAGAACAAATATTCCCTCAAGTTCTATCGACCATCGATACAACTCTACGCACGCTTGACGTTCGCTTTACCTAGAACAAGTATAAAACTACAAGTACTTTGTAGGTGTAACGGGATAGGTTTGCAAGAATAAAAAGAGCACGTAAATGAAAACTAGGGGCTGTTTTAGGTAAAGAAGCAGTAAAGTTAGTATAGCGAGTGTGGGAAAGTGGTAGTAGGAGTTGCGAAATTGTCCCTAATCAATTTACTACTTTACTAGACCGATAGCAAGTTTTATATGGGAGAGGCCACTGCTAGCATGTCATCCCTGACTTGGAATTCTATGAACTTATGATTGGAACTATTAGCAAGCATCTGCAACTACTAACGTTCATGAAGGTAAAACCAACCATAGCATTAAGATATATTGGTCCCCCTTCAATCCCGTACGCATCAATTTCTATGCTAGGTTGAAGCTTCTGTCACTCTTTCCCTCCAATACATAGTCCTATCAACATACAACTATGGTGTGATCCACGCGCGCGCTCATATGATGGGCACCAAAGGACAGCAACATAACCACAAGCAAATTAAACCAATCATAGCAATTCACCAATTACCGATAGGACAACGAAAATCTACTCAGACATTATAGGATGGCAACACATCATTGGATAATAATATGAAGCATAAAGCACCATGTTCAAGTAGAGGGTATAGCGGGTTGCGGGAGAGTGGACCGCTGTAGATAGATGGGGGAAGGTGATGAAGATGTTGGTGAATATGACGGAGGTGTTGGTGTAGATCGTTGTCGCAATGATGGCCCCGGCGGCGTTCCGGCGCCACCGGGAGAGAGGGGGAGAGGCCCCCCTTCTTCTTATTATTCCTTGACCTTCTCCCTAGATGGGAGAAGGGTTTCCCCTATGGTACATGGCCTCCATGGAGGCAGAGGGGCGAGAGCCCCTCCGAGATTGGACCTGTCTCTCTGTCTCTCTCTATTTCTGCGTTCCTGATTCTGCCCTTTCACCATTTCTTAAATTCCCAGAGATCCGTAACTCCGATTGGGATGAAATTTGGACACGATTTTTTCTGGATCTTGGCTTTTTTGCAGAGAAAGAAGGGCACCAACCGCCTTATGGAGTGGACACGAGGGCCCAGGGTGCGCCTGACCCCCTGGGGGCGCCCCCTGCCTCATGGCCCCCTCGGGCATCGTCTCGCGTTGATTCTTCTTCCCAAAAATCACATATATTACAAAAAAATCTCCATCAGTTTTTATCCCATTTGGACTCCGTTTGATATGGATTTTCTGCGAAACAAAAAACATGCAACAAACAGGAACTGGCGCTGGGCACTGGATCAATATGTTAGTCCCAAAAATAGTATAGAAAGTTGCCAAAAGTATATGAAAGTTGTAGAATATTGGCATGGAACAATAAAAAAAATTATAGATACGACGGAGACGTATTAGCATCCCCAAGCTTAATTACTGCTCATCCTCGAGTATGTAAATGATAAAAAAGATAAATTATTGATGTGGAATGCTACCTAGCATAATCTTGATCATGTAATCTAATCATGGCATGAATATTAAGACACGAGTGATTCAAAGCAATAGTCTATCATTTGACATTAAGACAATAATACTTCAAGCATACTAATAAAGCAATCATGTCTTTTCAAAATAACATGGACAAATATAGTTATCCCTACAAAATCATATGGTCTGGCTATGCTCCATCTTCACCACACAAAATATTCAAATCATGCACAATCCCGATGACAAGCCAAGAAATTGTTTCATACTTTTGATGTTCTCAAACCTTTTCAACTTTCATGCAATACATGAGCATGAGCCATGGATATAGCACTATAGGTGGAATAGAATATGATGATAGAGGTTGTGTGGAGAAGACAAAAAGGAAGAAAGTCTAACATCGACGTGGCTAATCAATGGGATATGGAGATGCCCATCAATTGATGTCAATGCGAGGAGTAGGGTTTGCCATGCAACGGATGCACTAAGAGCTATAAGTGTATGAAAGCTCAAACTGGAAACTAAGTGGGTGTGCATCCAACTTGCTTGCTCATGAAGACCTAGGGCATTTGAGGAAGCCCATCGTTGGAATATACTAGCCAAGTTCTATAATGAAAATTCCCACTTGTATATGAAAGTGATAACTTAAGAGACTCTCTATATGAATAACATGGTGCTACTCCGAAGCACAAGTGTGGTAAAAGGATAGTAACATTGTCCCTTCTCTCTTTTCTCTCATATTTTTTATTTTTTGTAGGCTTTTTTGTCCTCTCTCTCCTTTTTGGGGGGCTTCTTTGGCCACTTTTATTTTGATAACCTCACATGGGACAATGTTCTAATAATGATTGAGGGAGTCCGGGATTAGGGGTCTCCGGACAGCCGGACTATATCCTTTGGCCGGACTGTTGGACTATGAAGATACAAGATTGAAGACTTCGTCCGGATGGGACTCTACTTGGCGTGGAAGGCAAGCTAGGCAGTACGGATATGGATATATCCTCCTTCGTAACCGACCTTGTGTAACCCTAACCCTCTCCGGTGTCTATATAAACCGGAGGGTTTTAGTCCGTAGGACAACATACAATCATACCATAGGCTAGCTTCTGGGGTTTGGCCTCTCCGATCTCGTGGTAGATCAACTCTTGTAATACCCATATCATCAAGCATAAATCAAGCAGGACGTAGGGTTTTACCTCCATCAAGAGGGCCCGAACCTGGGTAAAACATCGTGTCCCCTGCCTCCTGTTACCATCCGCCTTAGACGCACAGTTCGGGACCCTCTACCCGAGATCCGCCTGTTTTGACACCGACATTGGTGCTTTCATTGAGAGTTCCTCTGTGTCATCGCCGTTAGGCTTGATGGCTCCTACGATCATCGATAGTGATGTAGTCCAGGGTGAGACTTTTCTCCCCAAACAGATCTTTGTGTTCGGCGGCTTCGCACTGCGGGCCAACTCGCTTGGCCATCTGGAGCAGATCGAAAGTTACGCCCCTGGCCACCAGGTCAGATTTAGAAACTTAAATTACACGGCCGATATCCGCGGAGACTTGATCTTCGACGGATTCGAGCCCCTGCCTTGTGCGCCACACGGTCATGATGAGTACAATTTAGCTCTACCTTCGGACCGCATTCAGGAGATCGCACCGGCAGCCGCTCCGAGCCTCAATTCAGAGCCAGTCGCGCCATCCATGGACGGGTGGATAGACCCCGTCATGGAGGCCGTATCCTCAGTAGCGATCGAGCCGAATATCAACCTTACCCTTCACGAGAGCCGTGTTGCCATACTGCCGGATCCTTCCCCGGCAACGGACTCCGAACCACCTGCGCCCGTGCCTATCAAATCCGACTGGGCGCCAGTCATGGAGTTCACCTCCGCGGATATATTTCAGCACTCGCCCTTCGGCGACATACTGAATTCATTAAAATCTCTCTCCTTGTCAGGAGAGTCCTGGCCGAACTATGTCCGGTAGGATTGGCTGAACTATGTCCGGCAGGAGAGTCCCACCCACCACCCACTTAGTAGCCACTGTCGATGACTTAACCGACATGCTCGACTTCAATTCTGAAGACATCGACGGTATGGACGATGATGTAGGAGACAAACAGGAACCACTGCCCACAGGGCATTGGACACCCACTTCATCACATGACGTATACATGGTGGACACACCAAAAGAAAACAACGATGAGGAACGGAAGGACGCATCGAAGGGTTGTCCCCTCAAGAAGCAGTCAAAGCGGCGGCGTAAGCGCCGCTCCAAATCCTGCCTCGGCAGAAACAACGATCATATAGACCTAGCGTTAGAGAAGGGTGAACCATCGTTGGACCACGGCAACACAGAGAATCAAACCGAACAACCCGACTCTATCAAAGATAATAGTCCGGACGACATCACACCGGACAGACACCCGGAGCAACAGAATGCCCGTAAAAGGCTTGTTGCCACCGCGAGGAGTCTCAAAAAGCAGAAGCAAAGGCTCAAGGTTGCACAAGACACACTCAGAATCAGATGGAGTAAAGTGCTCAACACAGCAGCGAAGTACGGCGGTAATCGCCCCACCAAGAGCTACCCGAAGCGGAAGTTGCTACCCGAATTCAATGAGGAGGCCTTAGATCCCCCGCAACCAAAAATTAAAACGGACATCTGCCCGGATAGACGACCTCACGGCCAACATAGAACGGCAAACAACGCCGCACATAAGCCAATATGCGATCCACGCGAGAGCTTGCATCAAAAGGACGTCGCAACAAGATCCATCTATGGACCACCCAAGCGCGCTCCAGCATACGATGCAACACAACAAACATCCGAACAACGCGGTACACCCAGATACAGGGGTGCCGCACACCCCCTATGTTTCACCGACAAGGTGCTGGACCATGAATTTCCATAGGGATTCAAACCCGTAAACATAGAGGCATACGACGGAACAACAGACCCTGGGGCCTGGATTGAGGACTATATCCTCCATATCCATATGGCTCGAGGAGATGATCTCCACGCCATTAAGTATTTACCCCTCAAACTCAAAGGGCCAGCTCGGCACTGGCTTAAAAGCCTCCTCGAAAGCTCCATTGGAAGCTGGGAAGAGCTCGAAGACGCTTTTCGGGCAAATTTTCAAGGGACTTATGTCCGACCTCCGGATGCGGACGATCTAAGTCATATAACTCAATAGCCCGGAGAGTCAGCCCGAAAGCTTTGGAACAGGTTTCTTACTAAAAAGAACCAAATAGTCGACTGTCCAGACGCCGAAGCCTTGGCAGCTTTTAAACACAACGTCCGAGACGAATGGCTTGCCAGACACCTCGGCCAGGAATAGCCGAGAACAATGGTAGCATTAACAAGCCTCATGACCCGCTTTTGCGCGGGCGAGGACAGCTGGCTAGCCCGATGCAGCACCAGCGACCCAAGTACATCCGAAGTTAGAGATGGAAACGGGAAATCACGATGCAAAAAAAATAATAAGCACCGAAATAAATAATACAGCTCGAAGAGCATGGCGGTAAACGCCGGATTTAGAAGCTCTCGGCCAGGTCAGCAAAAGCCGCTCTCTAAAGGCGCCAGAGATGAACTGTCCAGCCTAAACAAAATTTTGGACCAAATATGTCAGATCCATAGCACCCCCGATAAACCTGCAAATCATACCCACAGAGAATGTTGGGTCTTCAAGCAGTCCGGCAAGCTCAATGCCGAACATAAGGGGCAGGATACACCAAGCGAAGACGAGGATGAGCCTCGCAAGCAAAGCACTGGGGAACAGAAGAAATTTCCACCAGAAGTCAAAACAGTAAACGTGTTACACGTGATAAAGGGGAGAAACAAAGCGGCATTCCCAGATAAATATGCCCAAGGGCCTATCACCGCGGAGTTCTACCACTGGCCGTCTCAACCGATCACCTTCGACCATCAGGATTACTCGGCAAGTATCCAGCACGCAGGATGGCTGCCTTGGTATTAGATCCAATAATTGACGGATACCACTTCACACGAGTCCTGATGGACGGTGGCAGCAGTCTAAACCTGATATATCAGGACACAATCCGCAAAATGGGGATAGACCCAATGAAAATTTGTCACAGCAATACTACCTTTAAAGGAGTAACGCCAGGCCCAGGGGCTCATTGCACGGGCTCCCTGCTACTAGAGGTTATATTCGGCTTCCCCGACAACTTCCATAGCGAAAATTTAACCTTCCACATTGCTCTGTTCCAAAGTGGCTATCAAGCACTACTTGGACGTGAAGCTTTCGCTCTCTTTAACGCAATACCGCATTACGCCTCTCTCATGCTTAAGATGCCCGGTCCACGTGGCATCATTAAAGTAAATGGAAATATTGAGCGATCCCTGCGCGCCGAAGAGAGTGCGGCTGCCTTGGCAGCCGCACACTAAAAGGCCTGACCAACTTACGCATTCGATAGGTCGTCAAGAGCACGGACACGGTTAGACGAGTCCGGCTCAGCTATATGTAATTCATACAGGTTTTATAACCACACCCCTATTACAATTACAAGGGGCTCGACGCGCGCAGACAAGTGGTAATTTTTACTCATCTTGAACTATACATGGTTTCTTTAAACCTACCTTTCACCTAAGTTCCTCTCTTTTACAGATGACCATCATGCTACACCCGTCCAGGATACGGCACAAGGGGACACAGGCGCAGATGTGCAGCAAGGACCCGTTCAAAGGATGCTTTTTAGATTAAGGCCCTGCGTCAACCTTTTTTACTGTCTCTTGTTGATACACATCCCTCGGATTCTTAGTACAATTGAGAAGGATGCTGACGTCTTGGCATGTGGCCACGTCAGAATAATGCACGTACCTGGACACCAGGGGATTCTTACAAAGGGCACTATTTAGGCCCGGTTTATACCATAAAGACCGAATACCTTAGGGAGTGTTCGGCGTCCCGAGTTTGGCCTTATATGCATCAGCTCCTAATCATGTCTTTGGTCAAATGTTGGGTTTGCCCGGCTCCTGTGTTTTGCTGCCTTAAGTTCTGCTCTATCGGCTAAAGCGGCACCAGGAGAACAACTGCGATTGTGCCCCGGTTCATCCGGACGAGCACCTCAGTAGAGAAAGCCGAAAACTGACTGTGATGATATAGCATGAGACTGGTCAACCACTCGATGACCAATCGGAATGTTAGAATTCCTCTGCCTTAACGAAGGGCCGTTTCCCGGCCAGGCATGTATGCACCCCGAATTCGGGAGAGTGCGGAGCCACCAGGGGCTATATAGTAGCCCCACCGTCGAACTCCTATGGCTAAGTGAAAGTGTTAAAGCATTATAGTCCGGTTGCCTCGTTCGCTGCGCTATCACCTCCTTAATAGGACCAAGACGTTGGATTAAGTGTGAACACACGTCTTCTACGAACACCTCCGCATTATATGTGTGGGGGTTGAAGCCGACGACTGCAATCTTTCAGGTTATATACATATATACATAAACGGCCGCACATGAGGCATCATATTACTTTCAGGCAAAAGTATAAATACAACCTTAATAAATTTCATAAAACATTGTTTTTACCATGGGAATACATGTCACTCAAACATAATATTCTTCGAGCACTGGGTCTCTATCAAACGAGCACCCTCGAGAACTTCTTTGAAATAGTGCTCGGCAGCCACTCGGCCTATGGCCGAACCCTGCGCCGCAACAGTGGTGGCATCCATCTCCGCCCAGTATGTCTTGACACGGGCAAGGGCCATCTGTGAGCCTTCTATGCATGCCGACCTCTTCATCGCATTAATGCGCTGCACCGCATCAAGGAACTGCTGCACAGGCCACAAATGATCTACAACAGACCTCATGGCGAGTCTGGATAACCTATTCAGTTCGGCCCATTCAACTAGCTGATCAGTCAATGGAAGCGGACGCTCTGGAACGTTAAACTGCGACCAGAACAGCTTGTCCACTTCACGATGTATTCGACCTCGGAAGTATTCAGCCGCATCGACAGCGCTCGCCGCCAAGTTCATATATGCATCCGCCGAACTCCACAGCCGACCCAGAGGGGCATACCGCGGATCTCCGAACTTCCTTCGTAGCATAAAGGGCTTCCCCGCCGCAATATCCCCGACTTCATGCAGTTCCTCCTTCTTCGCTCTCATGCAGAGCGGGTGTCTTTGGTCGCCATCGTGGCCTTTTCAAGGCCGTCGCCTTCGCTCGGTTTTCTTCTTCAAGGAACTGGCAATGGTAGGCAATGTCGTTTAACTTTACAGCCATCTTGGCCATCTTTTGTTTGCTCTCGCAATGCTCGGCCTTCTCGGCTCTTAACTCTTCGGCCGCCTTTAAAGCAGCCGCATTACTAATCCTTGTTTGTTCTTTGGCTCAGGCAAGTTCTGCCCGAAGGGTCTCCACGGCGGCAGCTCCATCTGCAGTCACAACATATTAAAGATACTGGCATCACTTCTTACTATGTGACATTGACCAGAAAAACATTACTTACCCTGTGCCTCGTCAAGCCGCTTGTTAGCAAGCTCGATGTCGGCATCTGCCGCATCCAGTTGCAGCTTTAGTTCGGCAAACTCATTAGTCCGGCTAGCCCCCGGAGCTTCCATCACCTGCACATAAAGCGGTATGGTTATTACCTGGGACTACGATCCTCTGTTTGCCGCTGTTCTCGGCGACAACCAGAGTCTCAGGGGCTACTATCTACACAGGGCACACCTAAAAATGTGCGGTACCATCACAAATGTACAGCATTTTACGTACCTCAAAGCCCGTTAGTAGACTCATAAAGGCGTCATGCAACCCGCTTTCGGCGAATGAAATCCTTTCCATCACCGTACCCATCAATGTACATCGTTCTTCCGAGATGGTCGCCCGCCTTAGCAGATCCCTCAGTGCGTCCGACCGCATACCAGATGGTGCCGGACTATTTTGTTTGCTCTCTTCAAGAGCCGGATGCTGGGGACTTTGGGTGACTATAGGATTATCTTCTGGCCTCACCGGATCCGGAGAGGCCCTCCGTGACGACACTTCAAGGTCGCCCGCTTCTTGAGCGGGGGAGTCCGGGGGAGGCGTTTCGCTCTCCATCATCTCCGGAAGAATATCCCCCGAAGACGAGCTCTACTGAGAAGGGCTAAGATCCGAACTGGAAGATAAATGCTTCGATTATTTTCCTCAGAGGTGAGGTAGTATATTTTCACTATTAAAGTACTTTTTGATCACTTACGGCTTGTTAGAGGGCTGATCCCCGCGCGGACTTTGTGCGGCAAAAGCACCCTCCAAGGCAGGACCCTCTGGTGGAGACTTCTTCTCCCGTTTGGAAGCCTTGGTTTCTGGATCTTCAGAGGCAGTCCTCTTCCTTCCCCGAAGCGAGAGAAGGTCAGATTCTTCCCCTTGGTTGTCCTCCTTCACGGAGGCGCTCATTCCCTCAGTTGGAATTGGTAGCGATGGGGGCCCGCTTTCGCCCTCATTATTCCCCCCTTTATCTTCCTTTGAGGGCTCCGGGCAAGGTGGTAGCTCGAGCATCTTTCCCAGTACCGGATCGTCCAAACCCTTAGGAAGGGGGGCCGAACACCGAATCATCTTTGCCTTTGTTAGCCAGTCCTGGTCAAAGAGCGATTTCTCAGAATGACTTCATGATAAATGAAAGACAGTGTGTTCGGCTAGAGGATTACTTACTTGGTCGGCGGTATGGTTGCTGCTCAGGCCCACGTCCTTGGTAGCATCCGGACACTCTATTTGGGGTCCGAAGAATGATTTATACATCTCCTCGTGCGTCCGGCCGAGGAAATTCTGAATAGTGCGCGGCCCTTCTGGTTTGAACTCCCACATGCGGAGGGGCCGGCGTTTGCAAGGCTGGACTCGATGAACTAGCATGACTTGCACCACTGTAACCAGACTGAAATCTCCGTCGAAGAGATCTTGAATGCGGCTTTGGAGTATAGGCACATCCTTGGCTAGACCCCAGCTCAGCCCTCTGCTAATCCATGACATCAGTTGTGGTGGAGGGCCCGAGCAGAAAGCAGGGGCGGCCACCCACTTGACACTTCTGGGAGCTGTGATGTAAAACCACTCCCGTTGCCATAATCCGGACACCTCTGGAAAGGAACCCTTTGGCCATGGAGCTCCAGCGATTTTGCTTATTAATGCGCCTCCGCACGCTACATGCTGCCCCTCGACCATCTTCGGCTTCACGTCAAAGGTCTTGAGCCACAGGCCGAAGTGAGGGGTAATGCGGAAGAAGGCCTCACATACGACAATAATGCCGAGATGTGGAGAAAGGAGTCCGGGGCTAGATTGTGGAAATCTAGCCCGTAATAGAACATCAAACCCCTAACAAAGGGATCCAGAGTGAGGCCTAAACCTCGGAGGAAGTGGGAGATGAACACAACGTTCTCGTTGGGTTCGGGAGTAGGGATGACCTGCCCTCGGGCAGGCAGCCGATGCGAAACCTCGGCGGTCAGGTATCTGGCCTCCCTCAACTTCTTGATATCCTCTTACGTAACGGAGGAGGGCATCCACCGGCCTTGAAGGCTAAATCCGGACATGATTGAAGGTCCGAAGCACCTGACCTGGGCTTTGGGTGTTAGAACTCGAGGCGGGGAAGGATTCAATTGAGCTCGGGAGGGAAAAAAGTAAAAGCCTTGTCCCTTTATAAAGAGGGTGAATATCAAGTGTCCTCCTAGTGGTCGTTTGGGACTTGCCTAAAATCTAGGAGTCCTAGGCACGGTTGGGTTACCCACCACCATATTGATGAGAATCCCGTAATTAGGGGAACACGATCTCTGCTTTGACAAGACGTGTCAAGAAACCGCCTCGCGTTATGTGTGGAGTTGGTTGAAGAAAAACGGTTCGAATAATCACCGAGCCATGGCCTGATGTCATGTTGCCAAAGCGTGTCAGCAGATTAAGATTTGTGGAAATATTATTCTCTCTACGGTGGTATGTGGAATTTGTTTTGCAGGGTAGGACACTATCCTTTTATTTAAACTCTTCTGTGGTATATCCGTAGGAGGAACCCGTCTTGCAATAGCCAAGACAACACTGCGCAGCGGACTCATTGTCATTGAAGCCTGGTTCAGGGGCTACTGAGGGAGTCCGGGATTAGGGGTCTCCAGACAGCCGGACTATATCCTTTGGCCGGACTGTTGGACTATGAAGATACAAGATTGAAGACTTCGTCTCGTGTCCGGATGGGACTCTACTTGGCGTGGAAGGCAAGCTAGGCAGTACGGATATGGATATCTCCTCCTTTGTAACCGAGCTTGTGTAACCCTAACCCCCTCCGGTGTCTATATAAACCGGAGGGTTTTAGTCCATAGGACAACATACAATCATACCATGGGCTAGCTTCTAGGGTTTGGCCTCTCCGATCTCGTGGTAGATCAACTCTTGTAATACCCATATCATCAAGAATAAATCAAGCAGGACGTAGGGTTTTACCTCCATCAAGAGGGCCCGAACCTGGGTAAAACATCATGTCCCCTGCCTCCTGTTACCATCCTCCTTAGACGCACAGTTTGGGACCCCCTACCCGAGATCCGCCGGTTTTGACACTGACAATGATGATCATCACACTTTTATTTACTTACAACTCGATACTAGAACAAAGATATGACTCTATATGAATGCCTCCGGCGGTGTACCGGCATGTGCAATGATCTAGTGTAGCAAAGATATCAAAAAGTGTACAAGCCATGAAAATATCATGCTAGCTATCTTACGATCATGCAAAGCAATATGACAATGAATGCTCAAGTCATGTATATGATGATGATGGAAGTTGCATGGCAATATATCTCGGAATGGCTATGGAAATGCCATGATAGGTAGGTATGGAGGCTGTTTTGAGGAAGATATAAGGAGGCTTATGTGTGACAGAGCGTATCATATCACGGGGTTTGGATGCACCGGCGAAGTTTGCACCGACTCTCAAGGTGAGAAAGGGTAATGCACGGTACCGAAGAGGCTACCAATGATGGAAGGGTGAGAGTGCGTATAATCCATGGACTCAACATTAGTCATAAAGAACTCACATACTTATTGCAAAAATCTATTAGTCATCGAAACAAAGTACTATGCGCATGCTCCTAGGGGGATAGATTGGTAGGAAAATACCATCGCTCGTCCCCGACCGGCACTCATAAGGAAGACAATCAATAAATACCTCATGCTCCAACTTTTTTACATAACGGTTCACCATACGTGCATCCTACAAGAATCACAAACTTCAACACAAGTATTTCTACAACCCACAACTACCCACTAGCATGACTCTGATATCACCATCTTTATATTGCAAAACTATTGCAAGGAATCAAACATATCATATTCAGTGATCTACAAGTTTTATGTATGATTTAATGACTAACCATGTGAATGACCAATTCTTGTCATCTCTTTAAGTAGATATAAGTGAAGCAAGAGAGTTTAATTCTTTCTACAAAATATATGCCCACGCTCTAACAAATATAAGTGAAGAAAAAGAGCATTCTACAAATGGCGGTTTTCTATGTGAAGAGAAACAGGCAATCCAAAATTCAGATGATATAAGCGAAGCACATGAAGCATTGTATAAAGCCATACTCAAAAGATATAAGTGAAGTGGAAAGAGCATTCTATAAATCAACCATGGACTATCTCATACCAGCATGGTGCATCAAAGAAAAGTAAAAACTAAATGCAAAAGACGCTCCAAGATTTGCACATATCACATGAACGAAACGAATCTGAAAACATACCGATACTTGTTGAAGAAAGATGGGATGCCTTCCGGGGCATCCTCAAGCTTAGACGCTTGAGTCTCCTTGAATATTTACTTGGGGTGCCTTGGGAATCCCCAAGCTTGAGCTCTTGCCTCTGCTCCTTCTCCTCACATCGAGACCTCCTCGTTCTTCGAACACTTCATCGAGACAAAACTCAACAGAAAGCTCGGTAAGATCCATTAGTATAATAAAGCAAATCACTACTCTAAGTACTGTTGCAAACCAATTCATATTTTGTTTTTGCATTGTAGCTACTGTAATATAACTTTTCCATGGCTTAATCCACTGATAGAATCGATAGTTTCATCAAAACAAGCAAACTATGCATCAAAAACAGAACATGTCTTAAATAGGACAGTCTGTAGTAATCTGAACATTCACCATACTTCTGGTACTCCAAAAATTCTGAAATAGGAAAAATAAACAATTTGTATATAAAGATAGTGCAAAAAGTTTCAGAATTGTTTGACATTCCAGTAAAAAAATGTAAAATCACGCACTACAGCCAAAGTTTCTGTCTTGGACTGGACAAACCAACAAGCAATGTAAACATCCTAAAGGCAAATCTTGACACATTATTTTTATTTTTAAACTTTATAAAAGCAGACAACAGAAATAAATGACTCTCTAAAACTTCCGGGTTGTCTCCCTGGCAGTGCTTAAGTAATGAATCTACCCGGATCCCAAGGTATATCAAAGCCAATTTGAATCAACAATGATTTGTAATTTAGTAGTGAGCACAAAGTAACATATATCAAGCAATGACGAAGTCTAACTCTCTTCCTATGCATCGGCATGTCATACAACAACAATTCATGCACATCAAGTAAGGGCCAATGCATAAAATAAGAAGTTTATTGCAATTTCTATCGTGTTGGAAACATAAAGAGGTGGAGATGTAGTTCTTCCCTCATAGTAATTGCAAGTAGGAGCAGCAAGCACATGCATATTATAGTCATCAAAATTATCATGTGCAACGGTAAAAGGCAGCCCATCAATATAATCCTTAATAAGTGCAAACTTCTCCGATATAGTGTACTCGGGAGAATTTAAAAAGATAATAGGAATATCATGCGTGGGTGCAATAGCAACAATTTCATGTTTAACATAAGGAACTATAGCGAGTTCATCTCCATAAGCATAATTCATATTGGCATCTTGGCCACAAGCATAGCAAGCAATCATCAAAAAGGGATATTTCAAAAGAATCAATGGGATCATAACAATCATCATAGCATTCATCCTTTGGTAGATTCGAAGGGAAATTAAACAATCTATGGGATCAAGAGTTACTCTCATTAGATGGTGGGAACGGGTGATCAATCCTCTCTTCCTCCTTTTGTTCTTCGCTCTCCTCCTCATCTTTTTCATCCAATGAGCTCACAATATCATTAATTTCTTCTTCCATAGACTCCTGCAAAATATTAGTCTCTTCTTGGACAGCGGAGGAGTCCTCAATATATGGTTTAATATAAGGATTAGAAGCATAATTATCATAGCAATATTTAAGTATGGCCAAATTTTCAGATTTGTAGAGAGTAGTATCGCACTCTTCAATAAAAGAAGCAATTTCACAAGTACCCCTAAAAGCAACAAATTCTTCAATTTGTTGAACATCATAGTAATTATAAACACCCTTAGTATACGAAGATACGATTCCATTATCACTAAACCCACATTGGTAAGGAAGGTGTTTCTTAGGGTCTTTAGAACAACAAGTACAATCATATATTTCACATAAATTCCAAGCATAGCACTGCAAACGGTGAATTTGATCCAGTAAAAGTTTCCCTTTTTCAGATATGCGGTGTCGCACATAACAAGCATGCTCATCTAAAGATTTCCCCTCAACTAAGCTAGCTGGGGTTTCAGCCCAAGCACATAGGGAGCGAAGATGATCCCAGTAAAAAGCCTCAGGAGTGTGATAGATTTTGAGTGGTTATTCAACCATTGGTGTAGTAGGTACAACTAATTTTTTTGGTGTTTTGCGTTTCCTACCCATAACTAAAGATAGAAAAAAAGAGCACAAAATAAAAACTACTTAGTGATAAACCAAACAAACACACACGAGAATATTCAATCCATGCTATAACTCCCCTGCAACGGCGCCAGAAAAAGGTATTGGTAACCCACAAGTATAGGCTATCAATTGTAGCCTCTTTCGATAAGTAAGAGTGTCGAACCCAATGAGGAGCTAAAGGTAGAACAAATATTCCCTCAAGTTCTATCAACCATCGATACAACTCTAGGCACGCCTGACGTTCGCTTTACCTAGAACAAGTATAAAACTACAAGTACTTTATAGGTGCAATGGGATAGGTTTGTAAGAATATAAAGATCACGTAAATAAAAACTAGGGGCTTTTTTAGGTAAAGAAGCAACAAAGTTAGTATAGCGAGTGTGGGAAAGTGGTGGTAGGAGTTGCGAAATTGTCCCTAAGCAATTGGCTACTTTACTAGACCGATAGCAAGATTTATGTGGGAGACGCCACTGCTAGCATGTCATCCCTGACTTGGAATTCTATGCACTTATGATTGGAACTATTAGCAAGCATCCGAAACTACTAATATTCATTAAGGTAAAGCCCACCCATAGCATTAAGATATATTGGTCCCCCTTCAATCCCGTATGCATCAATTTCTATGCTGGGTTGAAGCTTCTGTCACTCTTGCCCTCCAATACATAGTCCTATCAACATACAACTAACCCTATGGTGTGATCCACGCGCGCACTCATATGATGGGCACCAAAGGACAGCAACATAACCACAAAATTAAACCAATTATAGCAATTCACCAATTACCGATAGGACAATGAAAATCTACTTAGATATCATAGGATGGCAACACATCATTTGATAATAAAATATGAAGGATAAAGCACCATGTTCGAGTAGAGGGTGTAGCGGGTTGCGGGAGAGTTGACTGCTGTAGATAGATGGGGGAAGGTGATGAATACGTTGGTGAAGATGACGGAGGTGTTGGTGTAGATCGTTGTCGCGATGATGGCCCTGGCGGTGTTCCGGCGCCACCGAGAGAGAGGGGGAGAGGGCCCCCCTTCTTCTTCTTCCTTGACCTTCTCCCTAGATGGGAGAATGGTTTCCCCTCTGGCCCATGGCCTCCATGGCGGTGGAGGGGCGAGAGCCCCTCCGAGATTGGATTTGTCTGTCTGTCTCTCTCCGTTTCTGCGTTCCTTATGCTTCCCTTTCACCATTTCTTAAATTCTCGGAGATCCGTAACTCCGATTGGGCTGAAATTTGGACAAGAATTTTATCCAGATATTGGCTTTCTTGCAGCGAAAGAAGGGAACCAACCGCCTTACGGGGTGGCCACGAGGGCCCAGGGAGTGCCTGCGCGCCCCTGCCTCGTGGCCCCCTCGGGCATCATCTTGCGTTGATTCTTCTTCCCAAAAATCACATATATTCCAAAAAAATCTCCGTCAGTTTTTATCCTATTTGGACTCCGTTTGATATGGATTTTCTGCAAAACAAAAACATGCAACAAAGAGGAACTGGCACTGGATCAATATGTTAATCCCCAAAATAGTATAAAATTTTTCCAAAAGTATATGAAAGTTGTAGAATATTGCCATGGAACAACCAAAAATTATAGATACGACGGAGACGTATCAGACCGCTATACACTTCTTTTGGGCCAGTCGCTCCTCGAGCTCCATGGGAAGCGTAGCCGGGCTTAGGCTGCGATCCTCTGGAGTGGGGTATGGGGATAGGGATCTATGGGAAAGGGGGCATTTGGCAGGTGTCATCTAAGAAACTCAGGGCGACGTGGGTATGGAGATCAGTGGGTAATCTGCACGGGCAAACCGGCAGATGTTGACAATGGAGGCCTTGCGGCGGCGGCGGCAGCAGCGGCGGGGCCTTGCTGGGGTTTCGAGCGAGGGAGGGAGTGTGTGTGTGCGCGCACGCCCGAGGAGGTTTTGGTTTGTGTGTGTGTGTGTGTGGAGGGGGCGCGGGGTGTTCGAGGAAATGACGCGGGTACTGAAAATTTTACTACGCGGGAGTCAAATGCGGAATTGAAATGTCAGGCTATTGAAAATTTTGATGATAGTGCATCGCACATGTTCCGGAGATAACAAACATGTGTTATGAAACAGAAAAACCCTCGAGGCGGGCAGATATTTTCGAAGGACGCAGGTGGGATTGGGAACAAGAAACATCGCACACGGTCCGGAGATAACAACCGTGTTTTATGAAACTGAAAAACCCTCGAGGCAGGCGGGTATTTTTGAGAGGGGAGCCTCACGGAGCCCAATGTACTGTGCGGATGTGTGCGTGACAGGTGCACCGGCGTGGCACACGGTTAGTTTGAGTGTACCGTGTCTGTTGCGTCATCCGACTTATCTAATGTTCATAAATTTGGCGAAAAATGATGCGGGAGAGGGTCTGAACACGAACACACTTGCATGTGGACCAAATTTATGTATCAAAAGGGTTGTTTGATTTTCAAATACCAAATGCAACTTCGATGTGGCACCTCTCTCGCAAACCGCACTGTATTGCTTGCCCCCACACCCCCTCGTGTCGGCACGAAGGGAATTCTAAGCTATGAATGCATGCCCCCTCCCCCCCCCAACCGAGGTTCACCTAGAAAAGTACGAAGTAGCTAGCAGCCCCCCTCCTCCCTTGTGTCG
>NC_041392.1:465606161-465629503 GCF_002162155.2 Triticum dicoccoides | reverse complement strand
CCAATCGAGGTTCACCTAGCAAAGTGCGAAGTAGCAAGCAGCCCTCACCCCCCTCGTGTCTCCACAAAGGGAATCCTAAGCTATGAAGTCATGCCCCCCCAACCGAGGTTCCCCTAGCAAAGTGTGAAGTAGCACCCCCCCACACACACACCAACACTTTCAGTTGGCGGGCCAGAGAGGCGTATATCTCACCAAGATGGATTGTAAAATAGACCAAGAATAATCCACCTTGGTTGTACAACCTCTCTTTTGTTGTTGGTCAAAGTGATGGCCGTCCATGCGACCTCGGAGATGGGTTAGCTCGCCAATAATCACGCAAGTAGCTAGTCCTCGAAGACAACCACTACATGCGTGTGGCCAAAACATATGTATGGAGAGGTGTGTTTTTGAGTAACAATGGAACAACTTTGATGTGGCACCGTGATTTCGAACTAGAAATCCCCAGAATAAGTGAGGGTTAGGTTGATGATGCATATGTATGTTACACCACACTTCAAGGCAACAATGGGGATTCATGCATGCGTGCATAGTATATGCGCTCAAACTTAATTAGGTCTAAATCTCACCATGACCTATACTACGATAACATGAACCAAATGAAGAATCTGCCATGGTAACCTATCTTGTTGTTGGTCAGGTGATCATGGATGTCCACACGGGCCCACGAATATATAGGCTTGTCGCCGATAACCACGTGAGGGAGTGTAGCGTTTGAAGGCAACCACTACATGCATATGTATGGAGGTCATGCGTGCATGCATGTTTGAATACACAACATTGATGTGGCGCGTGTGTCCAAAATCGTACACTAGCTCCCCACACAGAGCAAGATCGGTTCATGATGTGTCGTTGTACTAGCCACTTCGTCTCGATGGGAGGGATTCATGTGTACACATGCATGTGTGTGTGCTCAAGTTGTATCATGCATGTAATACCAGATAAAAAATAATAATCCCCTCCTAAGTAAAATGAACCTCTGTTGTTGTCAGGCAAAAAGTAGTGATGGACCAAGAGGGCCCACAAATGGAAAGCATCGATATCGCTGATAATTGCTTAAGTGTGTGCGAGAGGACAACCACCACCGCTCTGCATGTGGGCCAAACATATATATGTTGAATATCCAAAATGCACAACTTTGATGTGCCACATACCTCAAAAGCCATAAACCATGCACCCACACAGAGCGAGGTTCATATCAAGCGTACTACATATGATGGTCCCCTTCCCCCCTCTTCACCGCATACTATATTCTCCTGCTGTAATATATGTACAACCCAAAAGAGTCCTCATCGATGGTGAAATTAATTAACCTCTCCTGATGTAGGTCAAAGTGATGCATGCATGCATCGACGATGGCCTCATGGGTCCACAGATGGAAGCATCACACATGAGTGTCCTAGCTAGGATATGCATGTGGCACAAAAAGGTGTTGTGTGATCTTTGAATAACCAATTTCACAATTTTGATGTGGCATGTGCCTCGGAAACCAAAAAGTCCCAACACTGAGTGAGGTGTACTTGTTCACGGATGCGTATGTATAGTATATATGCTAGTCCCCTCCCACCTCTTTGATGCGTACTATATACCACCATAACACAAACAAAAAAGATTCTACCTTGCTGGTCAAATTAACCTCACTACCAACTGTTTGTCAAAGTGATGGACGACGACCTCACGGGCCCACAGAAAGCGTCACATGCGAGTATCGAGTGTCGTGTAGGACAACCATCGACTGCATGTGGCCAAAACATTTATGTATGAAAGGGTTTTGTAATGTTTTAAATAACGATTTCACGACTCTAATGTGGCACCGGCCTGCCTAACAAAATGGCCAACCCACACGGTGGTTCACAACTCGTAGTGTACTGTGAGCCACCCGCCACCCCTAGACGCACACACCCACACACGCACCTTAAAACTACCGCAACTACAATGCATGTTCAATTAATTATCCCGCGGTGAACATACATGTTACCAAAGGAGGGATGTTTTAATTTCAAAAAAATCACAGAGATCATTAAGACGTTTTAGTACATTGATTGATTGATTTTCTACGGGTATAATGTGCAAAAATCAAATTTGAGCTACATGCACACGTGACAGTGCACCTAAATGGATTACAAAAACACATGTGTCTCACTAGGTGCATGTTTACTGCCTGTGCAAAAACTTTCAAACATTGAGAATCTTGATTTTTAAATTCTAGTACATCCAAAACTTGTTTGAAGTTCATGAAACTTATCGTGTTGTCATATGGACACCAATACAAAGTGACATTGTACTTCTTTTGTCAAATTTGAGACCAGTTTTGATGTAATCTTTATCTAATTACAGACAGGAGATTATTAATAATTGGGAACCAATATCCCAAACGGATTATTTATTCGAACCATGAGCGTTAGACCAACAATGGATACGTGCCATGCTTCGGTTAAGCAATAAAGCGGCAGCATTAGTCATCCAAATGGAAAAACAATATACGTGCCGCCGCGCGACCCGTGTGCCGTGCGAGCAGGCATGAGTTGACGGGACGCGTACGTCGTGAAGGCAGACGGGGAGGTGTGCGTTAAGGTGTGTGAATTGACGGAGGCGTGCTCGCTACCCAATGTCATCAGGAGGCATGCGAGTAGTTGTGTGAAACTTTGGTAGGCATGCCAGTAGTCCTGTGCGCAGGCTCACCGGGAGGCGAGCCATCGGTTTGACCGCTGCCCGCCTCTCTCCCACAACTCCCACCACTCCATATTAATGGTGCGCCCGAGCGGCCACACCCCCCATCCTCGCTACGCACACACAATCCTCTCTCTCCACTTGCATCCTCGACACTGCGCTCAATCCTCAAAGCCGTCAGTGTATGAGGATGCCGCCGAAGCAACCCATCGGAGGGAGTGGCGACGCCGGGGCTACTAAAGCACCGGAGCATGGCGTGGAGATGGAGACAGAGGTTTCCGTCACCACTGGCAAGTTATCGCTGCACCCTAACATCGTCGACGGCGGTGAGCTTCCACAACCGGCGGCAGAGTTCCACATCGACTCCGATGACCACTCCGGCGATGACTCTGACGACCACTCCGGCGACGACTCCGGCACGACGGACAACTGGTTAGTCATCTATACCCATTTATGTGTCAAATAGATCATAGGGTTTCTTTGGTTACTCCCGCCTCCCCCTTTTTGGAATAGAAATCCTATGGTTATGTTCTAACAATCCATAAAATCTGAGTAAGTTTCGTTAGATCTGTGTAGTGTATTGATTTTTTTGAATGGTACAAGTGATAAGTGATAAGTTGTTTCATCTATGCAAATGATTTCTGCTAGTAATCCGACTAGGGTTAGTGTTCGTGCTAATAATTCCTAGCCAGGGCTTGACAATTGAGTTTCAATGACCTACATATGTTTGTACCACTATTTTCTTCAAGATTGGTCTGTACATAGACGACTGTGCTTAAAATCGAACCATAATCTCTGGATATGTATAAATAAATAGCCATAAATTCCTAATCCTACTTCACGGCATGTAATCATTGATTTGATGCCAAATTTGTTTTACTATTTGTATAGGTGTTGTTTGACGATGTGGGACAGCGAGGATGAAGATGTCCAGAGGAGGTACAACAGGCAAATCCTGAGGGAGCTTTATGCGGGAATGCATAACAGGCGTATTAGGACCTGGAACGGTAGCTATGGATGCCCATTTTGCAACCAGAAGCTTCATGACGCGTATCTAAGTGTTCTGGCACATGCAAGAGGATGGGCCGTTGGCTCCTTCAAGCAGAAGTATACTCGCAGGGTGGCGCATGGCGCGTACGCCGAGTACCTGGAGAAGCTTCAGGATCGTGCCGGCCTGTGCGATGAGATGTGGGATGGATCGAACTATATATGTACGCTTGAGTATGCTTAATGCAGTTAAACTATGTACTACTTATGGTTACTATGCTTATGTACGTGTACGCTTATTATCTATGTCTGTGTATGTTATATATTTCGCCAAATTTTGGTAAAAATTACAACACGGGACGAATAAACCAGGATGGAGGTAGTACATCAATCACACACGGTTCCCAAAATTGGAACCATGTGCAATGACTTTCATTTTTCCTGCTGCGTCAATCACACATGGTTCGCTCTAGGAAACCGTCGCCTCCAAAATTCTTTCTGGGATAGAAAATCCTCACCACCCAATTCAAAAAAGAAAAAAGAAAACCCTCAACATCCCCATGTCACAAAAACCCTCACCCCGCCCGCCACCCCCTCGACCTCTCTGGTATGTTCCCCACTCACACCTGCACAAGCTCCTCCACGTCTATGGCATGGCACCGCCTACCGCGGCGGTAAACACTTAGCTCGACGCCTGCCGCCGCCGCCAGGCTGCCGACAAAGCCCACCGCATTTCGCCACTTCTGCTTTCCACCGCCTATCGCCATCGACTTTCTCGACGCTGCTCGCGATCGACCCAGCTCCGCTCGGTTGGGGATCTGCCGTACTGAGGGTTCTTTCTCATGGACGACAAGGTAACTAATTTAACGAGATATTATCTAATCTCTTATCCCAGTTCATCTGCCTCCTTTAATCACCCGATGAAAATCACCGTGAATTCATTTTTATTCAAGCTTTGAGGGTTTTCTTTCATTCATATAATGTACAGTGCACCAACACTTCAGGACTTTGCAACCTCCGCCAGAGATTCCATCTCACCGTACCAGATAACTTGAGGATGCACGCGGTATGTTCATTCTCACCCTAAACCGGTTAGCATGGCCTATTTTCCTGAACATATTCTAAATATTCCTACATTTGGATAAAAGGTGCCACATGCACCATATACGTCAAAGGGGATTTTCCCCCTCTTCTTTCTATATTAGGCAAATTAATGATGTATTGTTCTTTCGATTACTCTCATATTTCCATGACATCATGTTTACCCTATCTGTTTAATTATAATTCTTTGTCTTTCAATTTCAACTGATGTACAGTTTTTTCTGTTTGGGCCCATATTTGCATGTTACCGTATTTTCTTTAACTATCCAACCATTTTCTGCAGAACATTCCTTGCTATGCAACAGATGATGTAGTGCACAATTTTTTCCTTTACATAGATGAAGGCCCCATGGATGTCATACTGCACATAAACCATGGATTTACAATCATTGCTATTGTAAGACTTGATGAACGTGGTGACTCTTATTTTGGCACTGGCTTTTGGAAAGAAATTGCAAAGTTTTATGTACTGAAAACTGGCACTAAAATTGCACTGCACATAAAAGGGCCTGGTCATGAGATATATGCTAACTTCCCCGACAAAATCATCCTTCCAAACTTTGTTCAAAGTAAGTTTTCTTTTCAACCATCTGCATGTTGACTTACCCAACAATGTCAAATGAATTGTGTGGTACTTCAGAAACCAATTTTTATTCCCTTTTCTTACTATATTCCTACCTAATAACGTCTAGTTACCAATTCACTTTTTTATTGCCCTATTTTAACTAAATATTCCATGTACTCCCATTTCTATCAGAAAGGGCCGGGAGACTCCGGAGGTGGAGAACAGGGCTGCCAACAAGCGGAGGCAGGGCGAGCTAGAACCGCAAGCGACTCCAGGAGGCCTAGACTTCATCAGCAGCCTCCCCAATGATATGTTGAGAGTCATCATCTCCCTCCTCCCAATCAAATATGGGGCGTGGACATCCGTCCTTTCCCGGTGGTGGCGCCCCCTATGGAACTCCAGCCCTCTCGACCTCATCGACACCCACGAGCTCTACCATGGTTTTCGCAAAAGCTTGGATGCATTCTCCAAGATCCTCGGAAATCACCTTGGCCCAACCAAAGGCCTTAGAATGGGCAAGTTCTGTTCCAACGGTAAGGACTGAGCCAAGCTTGACGACTGATTTCGATCCCCCGCCCTAGATCAACTCGAGGAGCTCACTTTTGATGATGGGCATATGCGGTCGCTGCCAACGTTCGCACTCCGCCTCGCGCCCACGCTGCGCGTCGCCAAGTTCAGGAACTGCCACCCCCCTTAATGACGCGCCTGCTCTTATTCTACCATGACTGAAGCACCTCGAGCGCGTCGTCGTCTGCCTCTCAAACGGTGACATGGAGCGCCTTCTCCATGGCTGTACTGCACTCGAGTACCTTCATCTTCAAGCGATCAATGGGTTGAGTACCTTCCACATCACCTCCATGACTCTCCGGACTATTTATGTGTGTTGCTGGTGCCAGGAAGACATTACAAGATGTGTACCACGGTATGGTCACTGAGGATACACCTGCACTTGAGAGATTACTTGTAATTGATCAAGAAGGCCCACCAAGAATCAATGTCACTTCTACGCCGAAATTGACAGTGGTGGGCTACTCGTCTCACAAATACTCCGAACTTGTTATTGGATCCACACCTGTTCAGGTACAACAGCCGCCTTCTACCTCTCCTTCTACATATTAACATTATTTCTAATTTTGAAGATGTTTGTTCGTTTGTCATTCAGAAAATGATTCCGACAAGCTAGACCCCGAAACTGCGCACAGTGAAGGTCTTGGCACTAGAATCTATCGGCCCCAACCTGGAGCAAGCTGTCAGTTTCCTAAGATGCTTTCCGTGAGTGAGAAGCTATATATCGAGGTGATGTTCCTTTCCTGTTAAATGTTAACCATAAGGGAGTTCAAGTTTTCTTAGGGAACTTTTCATCCACTCCAACCTCTTGTGAAGAAGGCTACATTTTTTCTAGAATGTAATCAAATGCCCATGTTAATCATGTCAGATCGAAGATGGCATGTTAGTGCATTTTACAAATCCTGCAAACCAAATAGGCCTGTAGTAATGTTCAAAACTTCATGTAGGCACTAACATGTTTTCTTCTTTTGTAGATAAGATTCGGCCCAGTGGTGGATAATGTGATACAATATAACAATCACGTCGAATGCCTAGATCTGCATCTATCAAAAATTACTTTGAACTCCTACCGAGGGACCTTACCGAAGATTATATTCGCCAGGTTCTTTGTTCTCGGAGCAAGGGTGCTGAAGGAAATGAGGTTTGCCCTACATTTATTTCACAAAAACTATTGGTTCGTTGATCAGCATCGGCGCCTGCGGCAGAATGGAGTAGGCTCCAAAAATGCTGAATTTCATTTTGGAACTTCAGATGACAGAGTAATCAGAAGTCATCGTGTCAACCCCATACATGACTTCTCAGTGGCTGACCCCTTTGCAAAAATTGTGAGGTTTCGAAACCAGACTTGGAAGCGGTGATATTAGTTTGAACCTCTCTGATATCCATGTTCAGTGGATCAGCGCGAGCGTTTGTAGCTAATGAGCTGAATTTCATTTCTAATATCAGTTTGAACCTTGTAATCTTCGAGAGAGAAAAATTGAGCCATATAACTCTGGAATTTGAACCTTGTAACATTTCAAGCTTTTGTGGTACAATCATTGAAATGGCATCGTATGAGACTTGTATATTGCTAACACTATTTTGACCTTAATATGCAATGGTCTTAGATTTTATTAACCATTCTCGAATCATTTTACCTTGTCGATCTCACAGCACACGATCTGTATAGCAAACTCGACTACGATCTTCGACATTATTGCACACAGTTGGTTTCTTCCACCGTGTGCACTGTAGAGCGCAGAATTACTTATCACACTCGAGTGTCCATCATCACCCTTCTATGTAATTTGACCTCATCACCCACGGGTAAACTTATGATTGAAGTCATTCCACACACTTTGTTTTTATAAAGCTTTTTCCCAATAAACACCCACGATTTGTCCCTCTTCTAGCCAACGCATGGCCAAACAAGCCAGGCGGGAAGCTTGCGCAGTAAACAGCGCGGTGGCGCGAGAACAGGCTCACCGATGATACATTTGGCGCCTCTTCAAGCCCACGCGTGCGGGGCGGTATTGTCAAGCGTGCACTGGAATCCTCCGCTATGAACGTCGTGATGATTATAGGTCAACCGGCCCCCATTTATTACATCGTCCATTTAACCCTTGTGTCTCTTCAACCTTTCAACCACGCCCCACCATTGCAAGAAGCACACACACCATGAGAAATACTTAGAGGGTATCGTGCGCGGCTCCAATGGCACTCCGAGCGGCTGCCACCAATGAGCAGCAGTTCACCATGCGTGCCGTGGTGGACACCCGCAGAAGGTTCATGGACCTCTCGGTGATGTACACCAATGACCCGGTGTGGGTGGAGCACTCCATCCACATCATGGAGCTGTTGCTTGCCGCAGAGAAGTACAAGGTGGTCGGGTTCGATCTCGAGTACACCCGTGCTCGTGTCAGGTCTCGTCCCAAGGTCGCCATCGCCCAGATGTGTGTGCGCCACCACGTCCTTGTCTACCACTACTTCCTGGCCACAAGGCCTTACGAGCGTTTCGCCAGGTTTGTCAATAGCCCCCACTACATGTTCGCTACGGTGGACATCACCAACGATGTAAAGGCGCTCGAGAATTCAGGCATCACCTACCAAAATCTTGTCGACATCCACGGCCAATACAAGATCTGGGGCAGCAAGGAGCATGCGAAGGACTCACTGGTTCACCTCGCCGAGGCCATCATTGAACCCTACTACAGAGACATGAAGGATTCGTGCAACAAGGACAAGCATGCCTGGCACTCGGCCTGGATGGAGAAACTCAACAAAGCTCATGTCATGTACGCGGCCAAGGAGGCGTACACAAGCTACGACATGTACAGGCGGATCATTGACATGAGGAAGTGCCTCCTTCCCCAAGACGGCCAGGGATCCAGCCAGAAGCAGAGCAATGGCAAGCGTCGTCGCAACAATAAGTAGATGATTAGATCCTTGTTTCTCCAACTTTAGTATGCATGTAATTGCTTGCTTTGGTGTGTGGAAATGTTATGTTTGTAGTCACTTGTGTAATTGTATGCTTAATTTGGTTATGCAATGCTGTCTTTTTAAGTATGTATGTTGATGCTCTATAGACAGAGCATAGATGTTGTGCGGACAAAGAAAATCACATCGCACATGGACTAAACAATGTAACCCGTCGGTGATGTTTTCATCAATCACTCACAATTGTATACCAGCAATCGTTTGCTCACAACACACACGGCTTGTTAGTAGTAATCGTCTGTGTTGTTATCGGTCTTTGCACACATTTCCGATTACACACCTGTTTGCCTCGTATCACACACATCTTGTTCATTTGAACCGTTTCCGCTCTCATGTCTCAACGCAAACAGTTCATCCGAGTGAATCGCATGCCATATATCACACACACCTTTGATCTGGCTGACTATTTCTTTTCTGTTGCCTAATCACAAACAGTTCATCCGAGTGAACCGTATGATGTACATCGCACACACCTTCATCTGGCTGCCCATTTCTTTTGTTCCTCCTCATCGCAAACAGTTAATTGAGATGAAACGTATGCCCTGTGATGTCTACTACACAACCTTCTTCTTGTAGATGTTGTTGGGCCTCCAAGTGCAGAGGTTTGTAGGACAGTAGAAAATTTCCCTCAAGTGGATGACCTAAGGTTTATCAATCCATGGGAGGCGTAGGATGAAGATGGTCTCTCTCAAACAACCCTGCAACCAAATAACAAAGAGTCTCTTGTGTCCCCAACACACCCAATACAATGGTAAATTGTATAGGTGCACTAGTTCGGCGAAGAGATGGTGATACAAGTGCAATATGGATAGTAGATATAGGTTTTTGTAATCTGAAATTATAAAAACAGCAAGGTAACTAATGATAAAAGTGAGCGTAAACAGTATTGCAATGCTAGGAAACAAGGCCTAGGGTTCATACTTTCACTAGTGCAAGTTCTCTCAACAATAATAACATAATTGGATCATATAACTATCACTGAACAAGCAACAAAGAGTCACTCCAAAGGCACTAATAGCGGAGAACAAACGAAGAGATTATGGTAGCATATGAAACCACCTCAAAGTTATCCTTTCTGATCGATCTATTCAAGAGTCCGTAGTAAAATAACACGAAGCTATTCTTTCCGTTTGATCTATCATAGAGTTCGTACTAGAATAACACCTTAAGACACAAATCAACCAAAACCCTAATGTCACCTAGATACTCCAATGTCACCTCAAGTATCCGTGGGTATGATGATACAATATGCATCACACAATCTTAGATTCATCTATTCAACCAACACAAAGAACTTCAAAGAGTGCCCCAAAGTTTCTACGGGAGAGTCAAGACGAAAACGTGTGCCAACCCCTATGCATAAGTTCACAGAACTCGCAAGTTGA
The DNA here is from genome assembly GCF_002162155.2 of Triticum dicoccoides. Classification (NCBI taxonomy): domain Eukaryota; kingdom Viridiplantae; phylum Streptophyta; class Magnoliopsida; order Poales; family Poaceae; genus Triticum; species Triticum dicoccoides. The sequence goes on along the minus strand of NC_041392.1, from coordinate 465,619,255 downwards.
TCACCAAAACATACATCAAGTGGATCACGTGATATCCCATTGTCACCACAGATAAGCACATGCAAGACATACATCAAGTGTTGTCAAGTCCTTAAAGACTCAATCCGATAAGATAACTTCAAACGTAAAACTCAATTCATCACAAGAGAGTAGAGGGGGAGAAACATCGTAAGATCCAAATATAATAGCAAAGCTCGTGATACATCAAGATCGTACCACCTCAAGAACACGACAGAGAGAGAGAGAGATCAAACACATAGCTAATGGTACACACCCTCAGCCCCGAGGGTGAACTACTCCCTCCTCGTCATGGAGAGCGCCGGGATGATGAAGATAGCAACCGAAGAGGGATTCCCCCCTCCAGCAGGGTGTAGGAATGGGTCTAGATTGGTTTTCGGTGGCTACGGAGGCTTCTGGTGGCGGAACTCCCGATCTATTCTGCTCTGTGATGTTTGGGGGTATATGGATATATATAGGAGGAAGAAGTACGTTGGTGGAGCAACAAGGGGCCCACGAGGGTGGAGGGCGCGCCTAGAGGGGTGGGCGCGCCCCCCTGCCTCGTGGCTGCCTCGTTGATTTCTTGACGTCCACTCCAAGTCTCGTGGATCATGTTTGTTCCAAAAATAACTCTACCAAAGGTTTCATTCCATTTGGACTCCGTTTGATATTCCTTTTCCAGGAAACTCTAAAATAGGCAAAAAAACAACAAGTTGGGCTGGCCTCCGGTTAATAGGTTAGTCCCCAAAATAATATAAAAGTGTAAAAATAAGCCCAATAACATCAAAAATAGATAATATAATAGCATGGAGCAATCAAAAATTATAGATACGTTGGAGACGTATCAAGCATCTCCAAGCTTAATTCTTGCTCGTCCTCGAGTAGGTAAATGATAAAAACAGAATTTTTGATGTGGAATGCTACCTAACATATTTATCCATGTAATTCTCTTTATTGTGGCAAGAATATTCAGGTCCATAAGATTCAAGACAAAAGTCTAATATTGACATAAAAATAATAATACTTCAAGCATACTAATAAAGCAATCACGTCTCCTCAAAATAACATGGCCAAAGAAAGTTATCCCTACAAAATCATATAGTCTGGCTATGCTCCATCTTCACCACACAAAGTATTTAAATCATGCACGACCCTGATGACAAGCCAAGCAATTGTTTCATACTTTTGATGTTCTCAAACTTCTTCAATCTTCACGCAATACATGAGCATGAGCCATGGATATAGCACTATAGGTGGAATAGAATGGTGGTTGTGGAGAAGATAAAAAGGACATGATAGTCTCACATCAACTAGGCGTACCAACGGGCTATGGAGATGCCCATCAATAGATATCAATGTGAGTGAGTAGGGATTGCCATGCAAGGAATGCACTAGAGCTATAAGTGTATGAAAGCTCAAAAAGAAACTAAGTGGGTGTGCACCCAACTCGCTTGCTCATGAAGACCTAGGGCATTTTGAGGAAGCCCATCATTGGAATATACAAGCCAAGTTCTATAATGAAAAATTCCCGCTAGTATATGAAAGTGACAGCATAGGAGACTCTCTGTCATGAAGATCATGGTGCTACTTTGAAGCACAAGTGTGGTAAAAGGATAGTAGCATTGTCCCTTCTCTCTTTTTCTCTCATTTTTTTGGGCCTTCTCCTTTTTTATGGCCTTTATTTATTTTTTATTTTTTTCGTCCGGAGTCTCATCCGAACTTGTGGGGGAATCATAGTCTCCATCATCCTTTCCTCACTTGGGACAATGCTCTAATAATGATGATCATCACACTTCTTTTTACTTACAACTCAAGAATTACAACTTGATACTTAGAACAAAATATGACTCTATATGAATGCCTACAGCGGTGTACCGGGATGTGCAATGATTCATGAGTGACATGTATGAAAGAATTATGAACGGTGGCTTTGCCACAAATACGATGTCAAATACATGATCATGCAAAGCAATTATGACAATGATGAAGCATGTCATAGTAACGGAACGGTGGGAAGTTGCATGGCAATATATCTCGTAATGGCTATGCAAATGCCATAATAGGTAGGTATGGTGGCTGTTTTGAGGAAGGTATGAGGTGGGTTTATGGTACCGGCGAAAGTTGCGCGATACTAGAGAGGCTAGCAATGGTGGAAGGGTGAGAGTTTGTATAATCCATGGACTCAACATTATTCATAAAGAACTCACATACTTATTGCAAAAATCTATTAGTTATCGAAACAAAATACTACGCGCATGCTCCTAGGGGGATAGATTGGTAGGAAAAGACCATCGCTCGTCCCCGACCGCCACTCAGAAGGAAGGCAATCAATAAATAAATCATGCTCCGACTTCGTCACATAACGGTTCACCATACGTGCATGCTACAGGAATCACAAACTTCAACACAAGTATCTCTCAAATTCCCAACTACTCAACTAGCATGACTCTAATATCACCATCTTCATATCTCAAAACAATCATCAAGTATCAAACTTCTCTTAGTATTCAATGCACTTACATGAAAGTTTTTATTATTGCCATGTTGTTCTAAAGGACTCTCAAAATAATATAAGTGAATCATAAGAGATCAACTATTTCTATAAAATAAAAACACCGCTGTTCTCTACAGGATATAAGTGAAGCACTAGAGCAAATGCCAAACTACTCCGAAAGATATAAGTGAAGATCAATGAGTAGTCGAATAATTATGCAACTATGTGAAGATTCTCTAACATTTAAGAATTTCATATCTTGGTATTTTATCCAAAAATCAAGCAAACAAAAGAAAATAAAATGATGCTCCAAGCAAAACACATATCATGTGAATAATAAAAATATAGCTCCAAGTAAGTTACCGATGAACGAAGACGAAAGAGGGGATGCCTTCTAGGGCATCCCCAAGCTTAGGCTCTTGGTTTTCCTTGAATATTACCTTGGGGTGCCTTGGGAATCCCCAAGCTTAGGCTCTTTCCACTCCTTATTCCATAGTCCATCAAATCTTTACCCAAAACTTGAAAACTTCACAACACAAAACTTAACAGAAAACTCGTAAGCTCCGTTAGTATAAGAAAATAAATCACCACTTAGGTACTGTTGTGAACTCATTCTAAATTCATATTGGTGTAAAGTCTACTGTATTCTAACTTATCTATGGTTCATACCCTTCGATAATACTCATAGATTCATCAAAATAAGTAAACAACACAATGAAAACAGAATCTGTCAAAAACAGAACAGTATGTAGTAATCTGTAACTCTTGAATACTTCTGTAACTTCAAAAATCCTGAGAAATTAGGAAGTCCTAGGCAATTTCTATAATGATCTACTGCAGTTGGAACTGGTATTTTATCGATCTCTGGTAAAAAATGAAAATTATTTTCGTGAGCGCATACTTTCTGTTTTTATCAGAACGATCAAACAACAATCGCTCAAGAAGATCCTAAAGGCTTTACTTGAAAAAAACACTAATTAAAACATAAAACCACATCAAAAAAGAGGCTAGATGAATTATTTATTACTAAATAGGATCAAAAAGCAAGGAACAAAAATAAAAATTGGGTTGCCTCCCAACAAGCGCTATCATTTAACGCCCCTAGCTAGGCATGATGATTTCAATGATGCTCACATAAAAGATAAGAACTGTAACATAAAGATAGAAAAATTAAGAATATGACTAGCACATTTAAGTCTAACCCACTTCCTATGAATAGGGATTTTGTGAGCAAACAACTTGTGGGAACAAGAATCAACTTGCATAAGAAGGTAAAACAAGCATAACTTCAAGATTTTAAGCACATGGAGAGGAAACTTGATATTATTGCAATTCCTACAAGCATATATTCCTCCCTCATAATAATTTTCAGTAGCATCATGAATGAATTCAACAATATAACTATCACATAAAGCACTATTTTCATGATGCACAAGCATATAATTTTTATTACTCTCCACATAAGCAAATTTCTTCTCATGAATAGTAGTGGGAGCAAACTCAACAAAATAACTATCATGTGAGGCATAATCCAATTGAAAATTAAAATCAAGATGACAAGTTTCATGGTTATCATTATTCTTTATAGCATAAATGTCATCACAATAATCATCATAGGTAGCAACTTTGTTCACATAATCAATTGGGACCTCTTCCAAAATAGTGGATTCATCACTAAATAAAGTCATGACCTCTCCAAATCCACTTTCATCAATATAATCATCATAAATAGGAGGCATGCTTTCATCATAATAAATTTGCTCATCAAAACTTGGGGGACAAAAAATATCATCTTCATCAAACATAGCTTCCCCAAGCTTGTGGCTTTGCATATCATTAGCATCATAGATATTCAAGGAATTCATACTAACATCATTGCAATCATGCTCATCATTCAAAGATTTAGTGTCAAACATTCTAATGCATTCTTCCTCTAGCACTTGAGCACAATTATCGGAATCCTTATTTTCATGATAGATATTAAAAAGATGAAGCATATGAGGTACCCTTAGTTCCATTTTTTTTTGTAATTTTCTTTTATAAACTAAACTAGTGATAAAACAAGAAACTAAAAGATTTGATTGCAAGATCTAAAGATATATCTTCAAGTGCTAACCTCCTTGGCAACGGCGCCAGAAAAGAGCTTGATATCTACTACACAACCTTCTTTTTGTAGACGTTGTTGGGCCTCCAAGTGCAGAGGTTTGTAGGACAGTAGCAAATTTCCCTCAAGTGGATGACCTAAGGTTTATCAATCCATGGGAGGCGTAGGATGAAGATGGTCTCTCTCAAACAACACTGCAACGAAATAACAAAGAGTCTCTTGTGTCCCCAACACACCCAATACAAGGGTGCACTAGTTCGGCGAAGAGATGGTGATACAAGTGCAATATGGATGGTAGATATAGGTTTTTGTAATCTGAAATTATAAAAACAGCAAGGTAACTAATGATAAAAGTGAGCGTAAACGGTATTGCAATGCTAGGAAACAAGGCCTAGGGTTCATACTTTCACTAGTGCATGTTCTCTCAACAATAATAACATAATTGGATCATATAACCATCCCTCAACATGCAACAAAGAGTCACTCCAAAGTCACTAATAGCGGAGAACAAACGAAGAGATTATGGTAGGGTACGAAACTACCTGAAAGTTATCCTTTCTGATCGATCTATTCAAGAGTCCATTGTAAAATAACACGAAGCTATTATTTCCGTTCGATCTATCATAGAGTTCATACTAGAATAACACCTTAAGACACAAATCAACCAAAACCCTAATGTCACCTAGATACTCCAATGTCACCTCAAGTATCCATGGGTATGATTATACGATATGCATCACACAATCTCAGATTCATCTATTCAACCAACACAAAGAACTCCAAAGAGTGCTCCAAAGTTTCTACCGGAGTGTCAAGACGAAAACGTGTGCCAACCCCTATGCATAAGTTCAAGGAACTCGCAAGTTGATCACCAAAACATACATCAAGTGGATCACGTGATATCCCATTGTCACCACAGATAAGCACATGCAAGACATACATCAAGTGTTCTCAAATCCATGAAGACTCAATCCGATAAGATAACTTCAAAGGGAAAACTCAATTCATCACAAGAGAGTAGAGGGGGAGAAACATCATAAGATCCGAATTTAATAACAAAGCTCGCGATACATCAAGATCGTACCACCTCAAGAACACGATAGAGAGAGAGAGAGATCAAACACATAACTACTGGTACATACCCTCAGCCCCGACGGTGAACTACTCCCTCCTTGTCATGGAGAGCGTCGGGATGATGAAGACAACCACTGGAGAGGGATTCCCCCCTCTGGCAGGGTGCCGAAACGGGTCTAGATTGGTTTTCGGTGGCTATAGAGGCTTCTGGCGGTGGAACTCCCGATATATTCTACTCTTTGATGTTTGGGGGTATATGGATATATATAGGAGGAAGAAGTACGTCGGTGGAGCAACGAGGGGCCCACGAGGGTGGAGGGCGTGCCCAGGGGGTGGGCGCGCCCCCTGCCTCATGGCCTCCTCGTTGATATCTTGACGTCCACTCCAAGTCTCCTGGATCATGTTTGTTCCAAAAATAACGCTCCCAAAGGTTTCATTCCGTTTGGACTCCGTTTGATATTCCTTTTCGACGAAACTCTAAAATAGGTAAAAAAACAACAATTTGGGCTGGGCCTCCGGTTAATAGGTTAGTCCCTAAAATAGTATAGAAGTGTAAAAATAAGCCCAATAACATCCAAAATAGATAATATAATAGCATGGAGCAATCAAAAAATATAGATACAATGGAGATGTATCAAGTATCCCCAAGCTTAATTCTTGCTCGTCCTCGAGTAGGTAAATGATAAAAACAGAATTTTTGATATGGAATGCTACCTAACATATTTATCCATGTAATTCTCTTTATTGTGGCAAGAATATTCAGATCCATAAGATTCAATACAAAATTTTGATATTGACATAAAAATAATAATACTCCAAGCATACTAATAAAGCAAACATTTCTCCTCAAAATAACATGGCCAAAGAAAGTTATCCCTACAAAATCATATAGTCTGGCTATGCTCCATCTTCACCACACAAAGTATTTAAATCATGCACAACCCACGATGACAAGCCAAGCAATTGTTTCATACTTTTGATGTTCTCAAACTTTTTCAATCTTCACGCAATACATTAGCGTGAGCCATGGATATAGCACTATAGGTGGAATAGAATGGTGGTTGTGGAGAAGACAAAAAGGAGAAGATAGTCTCACACCAACTAGGCGTACCAATGGGCTATGGAGATGCCCATCAATAGATATCAATGTGAGTGGGTAGGGATTGCCATGCAACGGATGCACTAGAGCTATAAGTGTATGAAAGCTCAAAAAGGAACTAAGTGGGTGTGCATCCAACTGGCTTGCTCACGAAGACCTAGGGCATTTTGAGGAAGCCCATCATTGGAATATACAAGCCAAGTTCTATAATGAAAAATTCCCACTAGTATATGAAAGTGATAGCATAGGAGACTCTCTGTCAAGAAGATCATGGTGCTACTTTGAAGCACAAGTGTGGTAAAAGGATAGTGGCATTGTCCCTTCTCTATTTTTCTCTTTTTTTTGGGCCTTCTCCTTTTTTATGGCCTTTCTTTTTTTTATTTTTTTTTATTTTTTTCATCCGGAGGCTCATCCCGACTTGTAGGGGAATAATAGTCTCCATCATCATTTCCTCACTTGGGACAATGCTCTAATAATGATGATCATCACACTTCTTTTTTACTTACAACTCGATACTTAGAACAAAATATGACTCTATATGAATGCCTCTAGCGCTGTACCGGGATGTGCAATGATTCATGAGTGACATGTATGAAAGAATTATGAACGGTGGCTTTGCCACAAATACGATGTCAACTACATGATCATGCAAAGCAATTATGACAATGATGAAGCATGGCATAGTAACGGAACGGTGGAAAGTTGCATAGCAATATATCTCGGAATGGCTATGGAAATGCCATAATAGGTAGGTATGGTGGCTGTTTTGAGGAAGGTATGAGGTGGGTTTATGGTAGCAGCGAAAGTTGCGCGATACTAGAGAGGCTAGCAATGGTGGAAGGGTGAGAGTGCGTATAATCCATGGACTCAACATTAGTCATAAAGAACTCACATACTTATTGCAAAAATCTATTAGTTATCAAAACAAAGTACTATGTGCATGCTCCTAGGGGGATAGATTGGTAGGAGAAGACCATCGCTCATCCCCGACCGCCACTCATAAGTAAGGCAATCAATAAATAAATCATGCTCCAACTTCGTCACATAATGGTTTACCATATGTGCATGCTATGGGAATCACAAACTTCGACACAAGTATCCCTCAAATTAACAACTACTCAACTAGCATGACTCTAATATCACCATCTTCATATCTCAAAACAATCATCAAGTATCAAACTTCCCTTAGTACTCAATGCACTTACATGAAAGTTTCTATTATTGTCATGTTGTTCTAAAGGACTCTCAAAATAATATAAGTGAAGCATGAGAGATCAATTGTTTCTATAAAATAAAACCACGACCGTGCTCTAAAGGATATAAGTGAAGCACTAGTGCAAATGACAAACTACTCCGATAGATATGAGTGAAGTTTAATGAGTAGTCGAATAATTATGCAACTATGTGAAGACTCTCTAACATCTAAGAATTTCAAATCTTGGTATTTTATTCAAACAGCAAGCTAAACAAAAGAAAATAAAATGACGCTCCAAGCAAAACACATATAATGTGAATAATAAAAATATAGCTCCAAGTAAAGTTACCGATGAATGAAGACGAAAGAGGGGGTGCCTTCCGGGGCATCCCCAAGCTTAGGCTCCTAGTTGTCCTTGAATATTAGCTTGGGGTTCCTTGGGCATCCACAATCTTAGGCGCTGGCCACTCCTTATTCCATAGTCCATCAAATCTTTACCCAAAACTTGAAAACTTCACAACACAAAACTTAACAGAAAACTCGTAAGCTCCGTTAGTATAAGAAAATAAATCACCACTTAGATACTGTTGTGAACTCATTCTAAATTCATATTGGTGTAATATCTACTATATTCTAACTTATATATGGTTCATACCCTCCGATAATACTCATAGATTCATCAAAATAAGCAAACAACACAATGAAAACAGAATCTGTCAAAAGCAGAACAGTCTATAGTAATCTGTAACTCTTGAATACTTTTGTAACTCCAAAAATCCATAGAAATTAGGAAGTCCTGGGCAATTTGTATAATTATCTACTGCAGTTGGAATTGGTATTTTATCGCTCCCTAGTAAGAATGAAAATTATTTTCGTGAGCGCATACTTTCTGTTTTTATCAGCACGATCAAACAACAATCACCCAAGAAGATCCTAAAGGCTTTACTTGGCACAAACACTAATTAAAACATAAAACCACATCTAAACGGAGGCTAAATGAATTATTTATTACTAAACAGGAGCAAAAAGCAAGGAACAAAAATAAAAATTGGGATGCCTCCCAACAAGCACTATCGTTTAACGCGCCTAGCTAGGCACGATGATTTCAATGATGCTCACATAAAAGATAAGAATTGTAAAAGAAAGAGAGCATCATGAATATTATGACTAGCACATTTGACTCTAACCCACTTCCTATGCATAGGGATTTTGTGAGAAAACAACTTATGGGAACAAGAATCAACATGCAGAAGAAGGTAAAACAAGCATAACTTCAAGATTTTAAGCACATGGAGAGGAAACTTGATATTATTGCAATTCCTACAAGCATATATTCCTCCCTCATAATAATTTTCAGTAGCATCATGAATGAATTCAACAATATAACTATCACATAAAGCACTATTTTCATGATGCACAAGCATAGAATTTTTATTATCTCCACATAAGCAAATTTCTTCTCATGAATAGTAGTGGGAGCAAACTCAACAAAATAACTATCATGTGAGGCATAATCCAATTGAAAATTAAAATCAAGATGACAAGTTTCATGGTTATCATTATTCTTTATAGCATAAATGTCATCACAATAATCATCATAGGTAGCAACTTTGTTCACATAATCAATTGGGACCACTTCCGAAATAGTGGATTCATCACTAAATAAAGTCATGACCTCTCCAAATCCACTTTCATCAATATAACCATCATAAATAGGAGGCATGGTTTCATCATAATAAATTCGCTCATCAAAACTTGGGGGACAAAAAATATCATCTTCATCAAATATAGCTTCCCCAAGCTTGTGGCTATGCATATCATTAGCATCATAGATATTCAAGAATTCATACTAACAACATTGCAATCATGATCATCATTCAAAGGTTTAGTGCCAACCATTCTAATGCATTCTTCCTCTAGCACTTGAGCACAATTATTGGAATCCTTATTTTCATGATAGATATTAAAAAGATGAAGCATATGAGGTACCCTTAGTTCCATTTTTTTTTGTAATTTTCTTTTATAAACTAAACTAGTGATAAAACAAGAAACTAAAAGATTCAATTGCAAGATCTAAAGATATACCTTCAAGCGCTAACCTCCCCGGCAACGGTGCCAGAAAAGAGCTTGATGTCTACTACATAACCTTGTTCTTATAGACGTTGTTGGGCCTCCAAGTGTAGAGGTTTGTAGGACAGTAGCAAATTTCCCTCAAGTGGATGACCTAAGGTTTATCAATCCGTGGGAGGCGTAGGATGAAGATGGTCTCTCTCAAACAACCCTGCAACGAAATAACAAAGAGTCTCTTGTGTCCACAACACACCCAATACAATGGTAAATTTTATAGGTGCACTAGTTCGGCGAAGAGATGGTGATACAAGTGCAATATGGATGGTAGATATAGGTTTTTGTAATCTGAAATTATAAAAACAGCAAGGTAACTAATGATAAAAGTGAGCGTAAACGGTATTGCAATGCTAGGAAACAAGGCCTAGGGTTCATACTTTCACTAGTGCAAGTTCTCTCAACAATAATAACATAATTGGATCATATAACTATCCCTCAACATGCAACAAAGATTCACTCCAAAGTCAGTAATAGCAGAGAACAAATGAAGAGAATATGGTAGCGTATGAAACCACCTCAAAGTTATCCTTTCTAATCGATCTATTCAAGAGTCCATAGTAAAATAACACGAAGCCATTCTTTTCGTTCGATCTATCATAGAGTTCGTGCTAGAATAACACCTTAAGAAACAAATCAACCAAAACCCTAATGTCACCTAGATAGTCCAATGTCACCTCAAGTATCCCTGGGTATGATTATACGATATGCATCACACAATCTCAGATTCATCTAGTCAACCAACACAAAGAACTTCAAAGTGTGCCCCAAAGTTTCTACCGGAGAGTCAAGATGAAAACGTGTGCCAACCCCTATGCATAAGTTCACGGTACTCGCAAGTTGATCACCAAAACATACATCAAGTGGTTCACGTGATATCCCATTGTCACCATAGATAAGCACATGCAAGACATACATCAAGTGTTCTCAAATCCTTAAAGACTCAATCCGATAAGATAACTTCAAAGGGAAAACTCAATTCATCACAAGAGAGTAGAGGGGGAGAAACATCATAAGATCCAAATATAATAGCAAAGCCCGCGATTGTAGCGACCCGACCTCAAACGGTCAAGTCTCTGTGCTTCCGTGTCATCCCTGGATCGGTAATGCTGACACACACAATACTCGAAGGATTTATAACAGAGTAGCAATCACACACTTAATACATCGAATGTCTCAAGAGAGAACTTATTACAATAAATATGGCTTAAGGCCATCTAATACAATAACAGCAGAAGGCTTGGAAGATAAAGTGAGTCCATCAACTCCAACGGCATAGCTGAGCTGCACGGCAACGACCTAACGAACCTTACTCCTCGTCTGAAAAGTCTACAACATAATACGTTGCAGCCCGAAAACGGGTCAGCACATGGAATATGCTGGCAATGTAACACAGTGGAGCAAGAACAGAATAATGCTATCACTACATGCATATTTGGCTAGTGGAAAGCTCTATGGTTATAGTTTTGCGAAAAGCCAATTTTTCGCTACAACAAAGGAATAAGTTTTAATTTAACTATCATGGTGGTTGAAACATCATTGAGAAGGTTCCTTCAACTTAATCCCAATTAAAGTGATTAACAACCCAACAATACTAATTAAGAGTGATGAGATACTTAAGATACTCCAAGTACTAGATACTCAAGATTTGTCCATAACTGGGGACACGGCAAACCATGATTAGTTTGTACACTCTCCAGAGGTTTGCGCACTTTTCCCCACAAGACTTGATCTCCTCTGTTGGATTTCTCGCACTACAGGGTGTTTGAGAAACAGATGACTGAGACCCAGTCTTTCAGAAACATTAACTCCCTACTCCGGGTAGACCATACCAAACCTACAAACCCACTACTTGTTGATCTACCTCTTCAAGAACTTCATGTAACTTACTCAACTATGCTAGAGCCCATAATAGCTTGTGGCTGCACACGGAAGTTTCTAGCATGAATCATCTCAGTTCCCTTTGAGCCTGGGTGGCGGTCCATAGGAAGATCACACGGGTACTCCGGGATTTCCAAAAAATACAAGCAACACTGGGTACTCCAGGTGCCTCAATCCACCCAGATGTAAATTCAAGTTGCCACCTTAAGTTGAACCATTAATTTAACAATCTCACATCTGTCATGGATTTCACTCACCCAAACCACATCTACGAGCATAACATAGCAATATAAGCAACGCGTAGAAGTAACTCCCAAGGGTTTGAATATAACAGGGCAATAGGTTCTACCTCAACAACTACTTCCCAACCCACATGTTAATGACATCCTAATCATGCAATGTTTGAGGATTGAAACTAATGCATAAAAACTGGGTATGGAAAGAGTATGATGAATGTTTTACTTGCCTTGCTGACGATCCGCGAAACCTAGAGACTCCAAATAACATGCTTCGCACTCCGGGAATTCTATCGCAAGCAAACAATAGCATACATAAGCAACAAGCTAAGATGCACGGGCAAAACTCAAATAAGAAGATCTAACCATAAAGTTCAACTTAAGAACTCCGGTTTGCAAAAAGAGTCAAACCAAACGGAGCAACGAAACTCAAACGGTGAAAGAAACAAGATCCGTTTACTAATCTGGACTAAGGTCAAATTTTACCGTAGCAAAAACTTGTTCAAGTTGGTTAAGCGGAAAGAGGGTCTCGAGACGAAGATCTAGGCGCTTGAATCGCCTGATTCCGACTAACGAGCAAAAAGGTAAACAGAAACGAAAATCGGATCAGAATCGCGACCGAGAATAATCGCGGAAAAATCTGATAAAAAGAAAACTGGCGAACAGACTAACGAATGAGCGTTCGTTATCTGTAACTAACGAGCAAAAACCGTTCATTAAAACGAACGTACGGACGAATGTCCGCTAAATAGAGGAACCGGGAAAAACCGGCGAACCGATCTAAAAAACGTACTAGGGTTTAAAAAATGAATCGGTTTCTAAAAAAACCGGCGGCGGCGGATCGGCGCGGTACCTCCGGCGAGGCGGCTCTGGCGACGCGGGGCTTGTGC
>NC_041392.1:465552420-465605806 GCF_002162155.2 Triticum dicoccoides | reverse complement strand
AGGAGGGGCCAAGATGGCGGCGAGGAGGAGTCCCGGCCGAACTCCTTGTCCGAGGCGGCGGTGGCTCGGTCTCCGGGCGGGAGACGGCGCGCACGGGGAGTGGGCCGGCCCGGCTGGGTTTCGGCCTAGTCGGCTGGAAGTTTTTTTAAAATAATTCCGCCGAACAGAAAATAAATACTAGAAAATAAAATAAAAATCTAAAATTGCCAAAACAAATTTTCACAGTCTAAATAAAATATTTAGAACGAGATGAACATTTTCTTGGCCCTAAAATGCAATTTTGAAAACGTGCAATTTTACTAATGCAAATAAAATCCAAATAAAATCAAATAAAAGATTTTAATGTTTTTCCTCCAATATTTCAATTATTTTGGAGAAGTCATATTATCTCCTCTCATATATTTTTTATGAAATATTTTTCGGAGAGAAAAATAATCAAAATCAAAAATCATCGTTTCATTATTTGATAAAAATCAAATATGAAAACCGGGAAATCCCCAACTCTCTCCAAGGGTCCTTGAGTTGCTTAGGATTTCGAGGATTGCGGAATGGTAATGCAATAAAATATGATATGCATGGATGATCTATGTATAACATTCCAAATTGAAATTTTGGGATGTTACAACGATACATCAAGATCGTACCACCTCAAGAACACGAGAGAGAGAGAGAGAGAGAGAGAGAGAGAGAGAGAGAGAGAGAGAGAGATCAAAAACTTAGCTACTGGTACATACCCTCAGCCCCGAGGGTGAACTACTCCCTCCTCGTCATGGAGAGCGCCGGGATGATGAAGATAGCCACCGGAGAAGGATTACCCCCTCCGGCAGGGTGCCAGAATGGGTCTAGATTGGTTTTCGGTGTCTACGGAGGCTTATGGCGGCGGAACTCCCGATCTATTCCGCTCTCTGATGTTTGGGGGTATATGGATATATATATGGGAGGAAGAAGTACGTCGGTGGAGCAATGAGGGGCCCATGAGGGTGGAGGGCGCGCCTAGGGGGGTGGGTGCGCCCCCTACCTCGTGGCTGCCTCGTTGATTGCTTGACGTCAACTCCAAGTCTCCTGGATCATGTTTGTTCCAAAAATAACACTCCCAAAGGTTTCATTCCGTTTGGACACCGTTTGATATTCCTTATCGACGAAACTCTAAAATAGGCAAAAAAATAGCAATTTGGACTGGGCCTCCAGTTAATAGGTTAGTCCCAAAAATAATATAAAAGTGTAAAAATAAGCCCAATAACATCTAAAATAGATAATATAATAGCATGGAGCAATCAAAAATTATAGATACGTTGGAGACGTATCACCCTGCATCGCACACACAACTAAAATCTGAACCGTGTTTGATGCATCCTCCATCACAAACGTTTTGCACCTTTTTTGACAGTTTTTTACACCACCGTTTGCGATTATGGCATCGCACACAGTTTCGTCGAAGGGTATCTGATCGTAGTGTCGCGTTAGCAGCATCCTGAAGTAGTGATAGGTTATAGAATGGTAATTGATTTTCGCAGATTAAATAAAGCTACAAGAAAAGATCATTACCCTCTACCTTTTATTAATCAAATGCTAGCAAGATTATCCAAGCATACACATTTTTGCTTTCTAGATGGTTATTCTGGTTTCTCTCAAATACCTGTGTCAAAAGATGATCAAGAGAAAACCACTTTTACTTGCCCTTTCGGTACCTTTTCTTATAGACGTATGCCTTTTGGTTTATGCAATGCACCTGCTACCTTTCAAAGATGTATGGCTGCTATATTCTCTGATTTTTGTGAAAAGATTGTTGAGGTTTTCATGGATCATTTCTCCGTTTACAGAACTTCTTTTGATGATAGCTTAAGCAACCTTGATCGAATTTTGCAGAGATGTGAAGAAACTAATCTTGTCTTGAATTGGGAAAAGTGCCAATTTATGGTTAATGAAGGTATTGTCCTAGGGCATAAAATTTCTGAAAGAGGTATTGAAGTTGATAAAGCTAAAGTAGATGCTATTGAAAAGATGCCGTGTCCTAAAGATATTAAAGGTATAAGAAGTTTCCTTGGTCATACTGGTTTCTGTAGGAGGTTTATTAAAGACTTCTCTAAAATTTATAGGCCTCTCACTAATCTCTTACAAAAAGATGATCCTTTTGTTTTTGATGATGATTGTGTAGAATCATTTGAAATACTTAAGAAAGACTTGATTTCCGCACCTATTGTTTAGCCACCTGATTGGAATTTACACTTTGAAATTATGTGCGATGCTAGTGATTATGCTGTTGGTGATGTTCTAGGGCAAAGAGTTGATAAGAAATTGAATGTTATTCATTATGCTAGTAAAACTCTAGACAGTGCCAAGAGAAATTATGCTACTACTGAAAAGGAATTTTTAGCAGTTGTTTTTGCTGGTGATAAGTTCACATCTTATATTGTTGATTCCAAAGTATTTGTTCACACCTATCATGCTACTATTAAATATCTTATGGAAAAGAAAGATGCTAAACCTAGACTTATTAGATGGGTTCTCTTGTTACAAGAATTTGATTTGCATATTATTGATAGAAAGGGAGCTGAGAACCCCATTGCAGACAACTTGTCTAGGTTAGAAAATGTTCTTCATGACCCACTGCATATTGATGATAGCTTTCATTATGAATTAGCTAGCATAAATGCTTCTTGTAATGCTCCATGGTATGCTGATTATGCTAATTACATTGTTGCTAAATTTATACCACCTAGTTTCACATACCAGCAAAAGAAAAGGTTTTTCTATGATTTAAGACATTACTTTTGGGATGACCCACACCATTATAAAGGAGTAGATGGTGTTATTAGATGTTGTGCACCTGAGCATGAACACGAAGAGATCCTACGCAAGTGCCACTGCGAGTCTTATGGAGGACCCCACGCTGGAGATAGAACTGCACACAAGGTATTGCAATCCGGTTTTTATTGGCGTACTGTCTTCAAGGATGCTCGTAAGTTTGTTTTGTCTTGTGATGAATGTCAAAGAATTGGTAATATTAGTAGAGTCAGGAAATGCCTATGAATTATTCACTTGTTATTGAACCATTTGATGTTTGGGGCTTTTATTATATGGGACCTTTTCCTTCCTCTAATGGGTATACACATATTTTAGTCGCTGTTGATTACGTTACTAAGTGGGTAGAAGCTATTCCAACTAGTAGTGATGATAATAACACTTCTATTAAGATGCTTAAAGAAGTTATTTTTCCAAGGTTTTGAGTCCCTAGATATTTAATGACTAATTGTGGTTCACTTTTATTCATGGTGCTTTCCGTAAAATGCTTGCTAAGTATGATGTTAACCATTTCATTGCATCTCCATATCATCCTCAGTCTAGTGGTCAAGTAGAGTTGAGCAATAGAGATATTAAATTAATTTTGCAAAAGACTGTTAATAGATCTAGAAAGAATTGGTCTAAGTAACTTGATGATGCATTATGGGCTTATAGAACTTCTTATAAGAATCCTATGTTGAAAGGATCGAAAAGAGGTGTCTAGAGGGGGGGTATTAGACCCTCAACAAAGAAAAGTAGCAGTTTTAAGTTCTTTAAGTTAAGGTGGAGTTTTAGAACAAGTTTAAACATTCACAATACATTTCAAGCAAGCATGGCAAGAGTATATTTGCAGTGGAAAGTAAAGCATGAAACTTGCAAGAAAGTAAAGACATGGGATTGGAGTGTGCAAACGCAATTGGAGACACAGAGATTTTTGGCGTGGTTCCGATAGGTAGTGCTATCATACATCCACGTTGATGGAGACTTCAACCCACGAAGGGTAACGGTTGCGCGAGTCCACGGAGGGCTCCACCCACGAAGGGTCCACGAAGAAGCAACCTTGTCTATCCCACCATGGCCATCGCCCACGAAGGACTTGCCTCACTTCGGTAGATCTTCACGAAGTAGGCAATGTCCTTGCCCTTACAAACTCCTTGGTTCAACTCCACAATCTTGATGGAGCCTCCGAAGTGACACCTAACCAATCTAGTATACAACACTCTCCAAAAGGTAATAGATGGTGTGTGGATGATGAACTCGTTGCTCTTGTGCTTCAAATGATAGTCTCCCCAACACTCAACTCTCTCTCTCTCTTACACACACACATATTTGGATATGGTGGAAAGATGATTTGAGTGGAAAGCAACTTAGGGAAGGCTAGAGATCAAGATTCTAGTGGCTAGAATGGAATGTCTTGGTCTCAACACATGAGTAGGTGGTTCTTTCTCAGAGAATGAATGATGGAAGTGTAGGCACGTTCTGATGGCTCTCTCCATAAATGGAGGAAGGGCGGAGGGGTATATATAGCCTCAACACAAAATCTAGCCGTTACACACAATTTACCAAACTCGATGGGACCGTATAGTAAAACTCGGTCAGACCGATTTAGTTGAAAATGTGAACGTTAGGATTTTCTATGGGACCAATATGATCAACTCGGTGGGACCGATGTGCTAGGGTTAGGGTAAAACCTTAACTCAGTTTGAGCAATTACACAAACTCGGTGAGACCGATTTTGGTAATGAGCAAACAGAGAGTTGGTCAAACAAACTCGGTGCGATCGACTACATATCTTGGTGGGAATGAAATAATTGCAACAGGTAATAGAGAGTTTGCAAGCTCATCTCGGTGAGACTAAGATCCCATTGGTGAGACCAAACTGATTAGGGTTTTTGGCAGTGGCTATGCCAAGTGAACTTGGTGGCGCCGGATAGATCAAATCGGTGGGGCCGAGTTTGACTTTAGGTTTAGGACATATGTGGAAATGAGAAAGTGGTCGAGGGTTTTGGAGCATATCACTAAGCACTTTGAGCAAGTAAGCTATTAAGCAACACCTCATCCCCTTTTAATAGTATTGGCTTTCCTATGGACTCAAGGAGATCTTGGATCACAAAACTAGAAATGAAGAGTCTTGAGTTTGTGCCAATATGTGTCCTTAGCATCTTGAAGGGGTTCCATATCCTCTTGTCTGTGCCACGCCTATGTTGAACTATCTAAAATATACTAGATGCAAATATTAGTCCAACAAGCGATATGTTGACATTAATTACCAAAATCACCGAGGGAGCACTTGTGCTTTCATATGGGTATGTCTCCGTATAAAATGGTTTACGGAAAAGCATGTCACTTACCTCTTGAACTAGAAAATAAGGCATATTGGGCTATTAAAGAGCTCAATTATGATTCCAAATTTGCCGGTGAGAAGAGGTTTTTTGACATTAGCTCACTTGATGAATGGAGAACCCGAGCCTATAAGAATGCCAAGTTGTTTAAAGAAAAAGTTAAAATATGGCATGACAAAAGGATACAAAAGCATGAGTTTAATGTAGGTGATCATGTTTTTCTATACAACTCTTATTTAAGATTTTTTTGCAGGAAAACTTCTCCCTAAATGAGAAGGTCCTTACAACATCGAGGAGGTCTATTGTTCCGGTGCCATAAAAATCAACAACAGTGAAGGCACAAATCCGAAGGTGCTAAATGGTCAAAGAATCAAACATTATATCTTAGGTACTCTCATAAATGTTGAGACCAATATGATTAATACCGTAACACCGGAGGAGTACATAAGGGACACTTTCCAGAACATTTCAGACCCTGAAAAGGAGTAGGTATATGGTATGGTAAGTAAACCGACTCCAAAACTGTTCTAATATCAATTTTTCTCCATTTTGGAATATTTAACAAATTAGGAGAATTAAAAGTAGTCCGAAAGAGACACGAGGACACCACAAGGGTGGAGGGAACCCCCCCATCCTTGTGGCCACATCGTGTGCCCTCCGGACTCTATTTTCTTGCACAGTACTTCTTTTGGTCGGTAAAAATCATTATATAATCTCCTGTAGGTTTTGACCACCATACCACGACAATATCTCCTGTTTTTGTTTCAAGCTGTTTTCTGTCAGATTTTTCAAGACCAGACATCATGTCGCCCCCCTCCTCCAACAACGCGGGTGACGGTGTCCTGGACAAGGGGGTACTCACCACGTCACCTCCCGATCTATTAGATTGGGCCGAGGACCCCTATGGCCGTATACTCATGGGCCAGTTTGGACAGTTGCCGCATACATGGAAGATTCCACAAGACTTGGTCATCAAGACAAGGACTCCTCCCCACCGGCGTATTCGGCTAGGACTCTTGTTATCCTAGGCCTCTGATGCATTATATACAACAAGGCCAGGCTAGTCGATAGAGATATACAAACAATCATACCATAGGCTAGCTTCTAGGGTTTTAGCCTTTACGATCTCGTGGTAGATCAACTCTTGTACTACTCATATTATCAAGAACAATCAAGCAGGACGTAGGGTATTACCTCCATCAAGAGGGCCTGAACCTGGGTAAACATCGTGTCCCCTGCCTCCTGTTACCATTGATCCTAGACTCACAGTTTGGGACCCCTACCCGAGATCCGCCGGTTTTAACACCGACATTGGTGCTTTCATTGAGAGTTCCACTATGTGATCGGCAAAAGGATCGATGGCTCGCCCGCAGGTCAACTGCGATGTAGGCTTCTTTGTCACCGGCTCGGCCGATCACCTTGGCTGGACCGAGGACTGTGCCCTACCTCTGGTCGTCATGTTCGGATGTGGGCCTTCATCAACATAAACTCCGATCTCTATCAAGATCATGGAGAAATCATCCAGGGAGCCCGGGGGCTCAACGTCAACACTGCCCTTGGGTGACCGTGCTATTTTTCTGGATAGCGAACTCGTATCCGCCACCACAGCCTTCTCAAGTGTTGTTTGAACGATTGCTTCGGTGGAATTGTGGGGAATTGAGTCTACAACAACCCTGGAAAAATTCGTCGAGTTCCGATGGAGGAATCTCTGGCAATCTGCGATATACCAGAGCCCTGTCAAATCTAGACGGGAATCTGGACGAGTTTAGGGCGTTGTGTCCAGCTTCTAGCTCGGACGTCCTTTGGAAGATCCAACCGTTCTTCTACTACGGAATTCTCATATTTACCACCCCTCCAAATTTCAGCTCGATCCGACGGTTCAAACTCCGGCAACCTTCCGATGAGTGGACCAATTTTTAGATCCGTTTTCTGCGCGAATACGGATCCGACCCGAATTCATGTTTCTTTATGAACGTGATATTGGACAACCTTTTTAGAGGAATTCTCTTCTAGGGTATTGTGCGTTGTTCTTAAACACGTGCCCGCCAATTTTTAAGCCTCCCCTGAGGTCGTCTTCATCATTATGCTGGTGTCAAACTAGTCCGGTAGTATTGCTCCAAGGGTGCCGACCTGCGCTAGACACATCATCACTTTGTTGAGCCGAGCTCAACTTCTTCGGATCATCATCTCGGCAAGCCGGACAAGAGTCCGGCATCATGAAGGATAAATCATCACCAACATCGCCGCCCCACGGATTACACGGAGCGGGCATACCGGCATCACCGCATGGTCACTTCATCAAACCGGCATCGGCCACGTCACGACCTGCATTGGCAAGGCCGCACTATTGCTTCTTCAAGCTGGTGTCCATCACGCCGATCTACTTCGACTCATCGGCTGATATCGAGCCTTCGACATCTCGGATGGACCGGGGGATTCCCCATCTCTTCATCAACCTACTCCGGAGACTTCGGCATCACTAGCCGACCAGCCCCATCACATTAGCTGGACCGAGGGCTTTGCCTCAGCGAGCCAACCTTTGCCAGCATCGCCATACCGTCGCTTTATCGCCCCATCAGGCAATGGGTGTGCGGATCGAGTCCCAATTTTCATAATCACCTTTGTTCGGATTCCTACAACAAATAAACCAGGTGCTATTAATCCTAGTATTTTTTGCTGGTTCGGGTTCATTTTTCCCAAGGAATTATTACTCTGGTTTGTTCATCGTATGTACACAGGTCTATTAAATGATGGACGCATTAACGAGGTTACATGGTGGTTCGGTCAGTTTCCGTACATGGTCGGGCGAACGCCGCATCCGGAACTCGGACCGACCTGTGAATTCAGGCTTTGCCACGCATTTATCGCATCACGCCGACACCCTGCATCGACATTGACTTTGGCGCTAGGACATATTTCTTTTATTACTCACTGTGCATAAATTATTTATTATGCAATGATTTTTTAATTATTATTATTATTATCTCCGGTTTGCACTATTTTTGGTGCACAGGAAAATAATCCGGGTTGGGCAGTATCGTCAACTCGGCGTACTGACATACCACGTCACCTCGGCTGGACGGGGGGCTTCGTCAACACTTCATTACCCCATGCCAGGGACTTTGGCATCACTCTATCGGCCCGCAATGACCGTGCTATGTCACCACTTCGGAGTGCCGAGTTCTTTACTCCGCCACCTTGGGACCGGCTTGGGGGATGGAACCTTGTCCCGCATCAAGCTCGGGCCGCGTCATCAATACCGAACACATTAACCAGCTAAGTTGCCTTCATGCTCAAAGTTTTAAAATTTTAACTTGTGTTTGGTTCGACCAAGCATTATACTTTTTGGAAAAAAGTTGCTTGTAAAAAATTTCCTTGTCCAAACTTTGTTTGTGACACACAAATTCAAATACCCCGTTTATTTGGGGGCTTCCTTTATGAAGCTTTTCCTATTGCATATGATTATACTTGTACGCCTTCGTTCCTTGTTCGTGTATTACGCCACAATATGCACCATATTGAGTTAAGCGATTTGCAAGCTGGGTTGCCTGGCTCCTGTGCTTACCCCTACGTTCCCGATTGTTCGGCTAGGGAGTAAAGGGAGCACCTCTGCGATTGTCACGACCGGGTCCTCTGAGCTCTGACCTCAGACTGGTTGAAGCCGAAAGCTAGCGCTCTTATTGTTTTCAATCATGGTCGGCACACAACGGAACTCATGAGTACAAAAAATCTATTGCAGAAGTCTCATAGTAATAATGAGCACCCAAGAAAGGTATCGGTGGGGGTACTATTTTCTTTGAAGATGCTTCTTACACTTCGTCTGTAATATAGCATAAGTTCCCTGAGCACGCTTTGTCTGTTACAGCCTTATGGCACGGTTGCCTGGTTATTGGAAACACTGTCGATATTCTCGACAAGTGGAGTAAATAACACTTTTCGGTCCTTGACCGAAGGGGGAGAAGCCAACGGTCGGTTAAGACACGTTTAAAGTTCGGGTGAACAAAGATATGGTATTAGTACTTCGGTACATACAATCATTATACATAAAATTCTTTTACCCAAGTCACTTGCGGGCTCTTAAATTTATATGAGCCGTTTTATAATAAGTGTTCTTCTTCTTATTCGTTGCAAAGTTTTTATTACTAGTATTATTTATCACTCCTTTTTTGACACGAGCATGTGGTCACTAGCTGGGGAGCCTAATTTCTCTCTCAAAGCCGCTAGAGTTTAGTTTGCTAAACTGACCTAATGAGAAGTACTCCGCCCTTGGGATAGGAGGTTGAAGCCGTAGGCTGACCCGCTTGAAGTCTTGAGATAGGATGTGTCATGTTAAAGCACGACATAAGCACTTCTTTTTTCTAAGGCCAATTTTCGGATTGGCACCGAACACTTGATCTTGTTCGGACGTCAAGTTTTTACTGACGTTTTTTGGTTTTCCAAGCTTATGGCACTTTTAATCTATTTGTGTGTTTTCAGCACAAGTCTTGCAGTGCAACGCCGGACACCTTTAGAGATTCGACAAAAACATTCTCGGATATTGCTATATATGCATCAGTTTCGAATTGTGTCTTCAGTCAATAGTTGGGTTGCCCAGCTCCTGCACTTGCTTCCTACGTTCCGCTTTGTTCGGCTAGGTGTGCAAAGGGAGAACCACTGCGATTGTGCTTCCATCTCACATGGTTAAGCACCTCAGTGGAGAAAGCCAAAAACTGACTGTCACAATAAGCGTAAACTGGTCAGTGATCCGATGACTGTGCTAAATGATGGGCCATTCATAACAATGGCTGAAGTGTTTATGGCTTGACGTTGACTGTCGCCGAACACTACCGGGGGCTATTAACTGGCCTCCCAAACTAAATCCTCGCTATTTTGCTCTTACATTAGAGCTGAGGTTTTATGATCATGCTTAGCATGACAACCCAAAGAAAGGAACCGATAGTGGGACTATTTTCTTTGGAAGACATTTCTTCTGTTAAACAGTAATATAACATATCTCTCTGTGTACCTTTGTTTATAAAACCGTATGGCAAGATTGCCTTGTTTGTCGTAAATCATTGCCCTCATAAAGGCTTTATGAAGTAGGACAAACACTCCTCGGCTACTGGCCGAGGAGGTGGAAGCCGATGGCCGGTCAATGAAGTTTTGTACAATGCGGATCCGAGCATTAATGACGTAAAGTACATGGATACATAGAGTCATTACACATAATTTGTGATTTTACTATGTATATAGATCCTTAATTCGGCCACCCGTGCCCGCATTAAGGCTCGGGGGCTACTGGGCTTCGGGCTTATTATTTACAAATATTAAAGGGGCACATCGATCCCCTGATCTGGTGTTGCCACCCGACCAGTGTCTCGGGGGCTATTGCATTGCCTGTCCAATGCAGAAAATTTTATGTGAAATACAGTTTCCGAGGAGATTTTGATCCTCGGGTTGGTCGGCCGCAAACAACCTGAGTCTCGAGGACTAAGCACGCCTCTTTTAGTGTCCCGAAGTATTCTGCCGAGCTAGGACTTGATCCTCAGACCGATTTTGCAAATCAACCTGAGTCTCAGCGGCTACTAGGATCAGCGGTCTTACGTCATCCTTCAGGTGCATCTCGGGTTTTAGACCGATACACACCTTGAGGGCTACTGGCTATATATCTCGGCAGAGAATAAATTGCACCAATAAAAATATTGACAAAAAATCGGCCCACAGTCGGGGTGGTGCATCACCTCAGAAGCAGTCCGGCATAAAGCTCGGGCGCTAGTGGCTGGCTCCATAGAGGGCATTTCCAGCATTAAGCTCGGCTAAACTCCTTCAACTTTTTTGGACCAAGATGATCTATGACATCTTGGATATAGTCCGGCGTTGGAGCTCGGATACATTTCGGCGTTGGAGCTCGAAAGCAGTCCGGCATTGGTGCTTGGCTGCAAAAGATACCTCGAATGCAGTCCGATGTTAGAGCTCGGGCGGGAGAGGACACTGCCTCTCGGGAACAACTGCAAGCCCGAAGTGTGGCATAAAAATAACAAGGCATTGATAAAGGCCGGAAACTTAAAGGGGCTCCTCGGATACCCGACGTGTAAACTCGTCGAATGCATTTCGGCGATCCTCAAGATCGAAGATGAGAAGATTTGTTGAACCAGTTTTCAAGACCGACGACCGAAGATGAAGAACAGTTCAGAAGAATCGAGGAGCATCCCTAATTTTTCTCCATTTTGGAATATTTAACAAATTAGGAGAATTAAAAGTAGTCCAAAAGAGACACGAGGCCGCCACAAGGGTGGAGGGAACCCCCCCATCCTTGTGGCCACCTCGTGTGCCCTCCGGACTCCGTTTTCTTGCACAATACTTCTTTTGGTCGGTAAAAATCATTATATAATCTCCTGTAGGTTTTGACCACCATACCACAACAATATCTCCTGTTTTTGTTTCGAGCTGTTTTCTGTTAGATTTTTCAAGGCCAGACATCATGTTGCCCCCCTCCTCCAACAACGCGGGTGATGGTGTCCTGGACAAGGGGGTACTCACCACGTCACCTCCCGATCTATTAGATTGGGCCGAGGACCCCTATGGCCGTATACTCATGGGCCAGTTCGGACAGTTGCCGCATACATGGAAGATTCCACAAGACTTGGTCATCAAGACAAGGACTCCTCCCCACCGGCGTATTCGGCTAGGAGTCTTGTTATCCTAGGCCTCTGATGCATTATATAAAACAAGGCTAGGCTAGTCGATAGAGATATACAAACAATCATACCATAGGCTAGCTTCTAGGGTTTTAGCCTTTACGATCTCATGGTAGATCAACTCTTGTACTACTCATATTATCAAGAACAATCAAGCAGGACGTAGGGTATTACCTCCATCAAGAGGGCCCGAACCTGGGTAAACATCGTGTCCCCTGCCTCCTGTTACCATCGATCCTAGATGCACAGTTCGGGACCCCCTAGCCGAGATCCGCCGGTTTTGACACCGACAGCGGGCGATGATGCTTGGCTAATGAAGATAGAGATCAAAAGAGAAGAACTTGGGGAAATCAACGAGGGAGATAAGATCAAGAAAGCTATGGAAGATCAAGTTCCAGCAGCAGCAAAAGAAGAAGACATCCTTCAACCATACTACAATCATCTTACCGCTACTGAAATTGAAGCCTTCAAGATCATTGAAATAGTTTGTGTGTAAAATAAATATCTCACTCGTGAAAATATTCTGTTGCAAGAGCATATCACTGCACTCAAGGGCATTTTTCGCAAATTGGAGCATCTCCTACGCTTGATGTGTGACACTACTCCATCAACAACTCCATCATCACCACCCCCGAAGAAAGAGACATAAACACATGGGTATGGGCACTCCTCTTGGGAACTGCCAAGCTTGGGGGGGTGCCCCAGTATCGTATCACCATCACACCTTTATCTTTATCATTTTTCTTACTTTGATCCTTTTGGTTATATCTTGATCTAGTATAATAAAGTTTTAGTATGATCTAGCTTTGAGTTTTTCTCTATGTTCCCTCTATGTAATCGAATAAGTCAGATATATATATAATAAAGAGTAGTTTTGAGTTGAGGGCTTTGCTATTTTGCTATGATCTTGAGGGAATTAAGTAAAAGAAAGAATAAAAAGAAATTAAAATATCATATATTGATCTTATGGAGAGTAATGACTTCACATATAAAGAGTATGATGAATAAAGGTGGTTGAGAGTTCACAGACATAATTTTGGTTATTGTTGCAATTAATAGGAAGTAACAAAGAAAGAGAGGCTTCACATATAAATATACTATCTTGGACATCTTTTGTAATTGTGAGCACTCATTAAAATATGACATGCTAAAAAGTTGATGTTGGACAAGGAAGACAACATAATAGGTTAGGTTTTCTTATATCCGAATAGAAGTTATATTGTCATGGATCATCCAACATGTTGAGCTTGCCTTTCCCTCTCATGCTAGCCAAATTCTTTGCACCAAGTAGAGATACTACTTGTGCTTCCAAACATCCCTAAACCCAGTTTTGCCATGAGAGTCCACCATACCTACCTATGGATTGAGTAAGATCCTTCAAGTAAGTTGTCATCGGTGCAAGCAATAAAAACTGCTCTCTAAATATGTATGATCTATTAGTGTGAAGAAAATAAGCTTTATACGAACTTGTGATATGGAAGAAATAAAAGCAACAGACTACATAATAAAGGTCTTTATAACAAGCGGCAATGTAAAGTGACATTCTTTTGCATTAAGATTTTGTGCATCCAACCATAAAAGCGTATGACAACCTCTGCTTCCCTCTGTGAAGGGCCTATCTTTTACTTTTATGTTCTACCCTTATACAAGAGTCATGGTGATAATCACCTTTCCTTTTTATACTTCTACCTTTGGCAAGCACTATATGTTGGAGAGATCCGGATATATATATATATCCACTCGGATGTAGGTTTTCATAAAGTATTATTGTTGACATTACCCTTGAGGTAAAAAGTTGGGAGTCAAAACTATAAGCCCCGATCTTTCTCGGTGTCCGATTGAAGCTTTAAACCCACAAATATCGCGTGAGTGTTAGCAATTGTGAAAGACTAAATGATAGTTGAGTATGTGGACTTGTTGAAAAGCTCTTATATTGATTCTTTCTGATGTTATGATAAATTGCAATTGCTTCAATGATTGAGATCATAGTTTGTTAGTTTTCAATAAAGTTTCTGATTCATACTTTATCTTGTGAATGAATTGTTACTTTACCATAAGAAATTATATGACAATATATGTTGATGTTCTAAAGATCATCATGATTCCCTCATATGTCTGTATTTTATTTTATCGACACCTCTATCTCTAAACATGTGGACATATTTTTTGATATCGGCTTTCACTTGAGGACAAGCGAGGTCTAAGCCTGGGGGAGTTGATACGTAAATTTTGCATTATGCTTTTATATTGATATTTATTGCATTATGGGATGTTATTACACATTATATCACAATACTTATGCCTTTTCGCTCTTATTTTATAAGATTTACATGAAGAGGGAGAATGCCGGCAGCTGGAATTCTGGACTGGAAAAGGTGCAAATATTAGAGACTTGTTCTGCGCAACTCCAAAAGTCCTGAAACTATATGGAGAATATTTTTGGAATATATAAAAAATATCGGGCAAAGAAAGCACCATAGGGGGGCCATCGGCTAGCCACAAGGGTGGAGGGCGCGCCCTACCCCCTGGGCGTGCCCCTGTCCTTGTGCCCCCCTAGCAGGTGTCTGACGCCCATCTTCTGCTCTATGGTGTGTTTTGACCTGGAAAAAATTAGAAGGAAGCTTTTGGGATGAAGCACCACCATCTCGAGGCGGAACCTTGGCAGAACCAATCTAGGGCTCCGGCGGAGCTGTTCTGCCGAGGAAACATCCCTCCGAGAGGGGGAAATCATCGCCATCGTCATCACCAACGATCCTCTCATCAAGAGGGGGTCAATATCCATCAACATCTCCACCAGAACCATATCCTCGCAAACCCTAGTTCATCTCTTGTATTCGATCTTGGTCCCAAAACCTCAGATTGGTACCTGCGGGTTGCTAGTAGTGTTGATTACTCCTTGTAGTTGATGCTAGTTGGTTTATCCGGTGGAAAATTATATTTTTCAGATCCTTAATGGTAATTAATACTCCTCTTATCTTGATCATGAATATGTTTTGTGAGTAGTTACATTTGTTCCCGAGGACATGGGAGAAGTCTTGTTATAAGTAATCATGTGAATTTGGTATTTGTTCAATATTTTGATGAGATGTATATTGTCTCTCCTCTAGTGGTGTTATGTGAACGTCGACTACATGACACTTCACCATTATTTGGGCCTAGGGGAAGGCATTGGGAAGTAATAAGTCGATGATGGGTTGCTAGAGTGACAGAAGCTTAAACCCTAGTTTATGTGTTGCTTCGTAAGTGGCTGGTTTGGATCCATATGTTTCATGCTATGGTTAGGTTTACCTTAATTCTTATTTCATAGTTGCGGATGCTTGTGAGAGGGGTTAATCATAAGTGGGAGGCTTGTCCAAGGAAGGGCAGCACCCAAGCACCGGTCCACCCACATATCTAATTATCAAAGTAACGAACGTGAATCATATGAGCATTATGAAAGCTAACTTGACAACAATTCTCATATGTCCTCGGGAGCGCTTTGCTTTATATAAGAGTTCGTCCAGGCTTGTCCTTTGCTACAAAAAGTATTGAGCCACCTTGATGCACCTTGTTTGCTTTTATTACTTGTTACCCGTTACGATTTATCTTATCACAAAACTATCTGTTACTGATAATTTTAGTGCTTGCAGAGAATACCTTGCTGAAAACCGCTTGTGATTTCCTTCTGCTCCGTGTTGGGTTCGACACTCTTACTTATCGGAAGGACTAAGATAGATCCCCTATACTTGTGGGTCATCACGCGACTTGGCGGAGCTCTTCCCGGGCACCTCGCGCATCAGTCCTCGCCTCTTGGAGCTCCTTCTCCGCTTTGGATAGCCGGGAGGATTGCTCCTCCCGCCCCTTCTCAAGGGCCTCTAGCTTCTCGGTGGCATCCTGGAGCTCCACTTGGACTTTGGTCACTCGAGCCTCGTGCCGCTTAGCAGCAAGCTTGGCCTCCTCAATCTCGACCACCGCCTTCTCAGCGGTCGTCTTCTTCGCGGCTGCCTCGGCCTTGGCTTTCTTCGGGGCCTCCTTTAAGCCCTTGACCTCGGTGGCAATAGCTACAAGATCATAAAGATAAATGATTAGCATACAGTCCGGATTGTCAATATCAGGCGTCAAGCAAGTACACATCTTCTCATAGGGCCTACCTTGCGCCTCATCAAGCCGTTTGTTGACAAGGTCAAGCCCTTTATCGGAAAGCTTGAGCTTCCAATCCATCTCCTCTAACGTCGCAGCATTAGCACCCATGGCCACGAAAGATGCCCATGTCAGCAAAAGAAATGTCGACATGACTAACCGGCCTACCGAATTTGATCCTCTACAAGTCTCTTTGAGGTCCTGGCAAAGTCTCGAGGGCTGCTATGTATATGGCCTACCCAATCTAATAGCTATGACCACATTACGAGGAAAGCACATTACTTGACTTACCCCAAATCCGGTTAGAAGGCCTTGGACAACGTTGTTCAGTCCGGATTGGACGGACCGAACACCCTGCATAACCACACTCATAAGAGTGCGGTGCCCGTCAATGATGACAGAGTTGTCCACCAGCTCCTCCAGCGCATCTGGCCAGCCAGCCGCCGCTCGTGTAGAGGTGTCCGGCACTGACATTGGCTCCCCGGCCCCTCCCCCGGTGGGAGGAGCCTATGCCATCGAAAGCCTTAGGGGCTCGAGAGTTGTCGACGGATGGGGACCGGATGGTCTGGACTCCTTTCCCGCATTAGCCAGGAGGGACGCTCCTTCCTGATCTTCGGTGACCGAGGTGTTACCCTCGGCCATTACGGCATTAGGATCCCCCTCTGCATTCCGAGGAGGAGGAGTCCTCTGATACCGCACCTCCTTGGCCTCTTCGGGGACCAGAGGAGGCGCGGAGTGCGCCATCGACCCACTGTCCGCCAGTTCAGTGGGCGGAGACGTCCCCTTCGAAGTTTGCTCGGTGGGGCGTTCATGTGGGGGACTGCAATTTAGAAGGGTTAACCTTTGACTAGGACGAATCATTGAAAACAAGATACCTAATATATCAATGCCTTACCTACTAGCTGGGGGCTTGACCCTGGGTCCCTTCTTCGGGATCTCCGATAATCCCCAAGTCCAAGGAATCATCGTAGCAATTTCCAAAGGTGGAAGTGATAAATATGGAGTGTCGAACCCACAAGGAGGTAAAGGTAAGATCCATATTCTCTCAAGTCCTATCTGCCACTAATGCGACTCTACGTACACCGAACGTTTGCTTCCATCTAGAAACAAGAAATAAAACTACGTGGTGGGTATGAAGATGATAACTTTGCACGATATCGGAGAACTAAAACATAAGTTAGAATATATTACTATAGATTATAAATAGCAAGTGTGGAATAATGATTGATCGGTGTGTGGTATTATCTTAGGCAATTGTTAACAAGATCAGTGGTCGTTATTGCAATTTTATATAAGGGTGAGGCATAAGCTAACATACTTTCTCTTCTTGGATCATATGCACTTATGATTGGAACTCTAGCAAGCATCCGCAAATACTAAAGATCATTAACGTAAAACCCACGCATAGCATTAAAGCATCAAGTCCCCTTTATCCCATACGCAACAACCCCCTTACTCAGGTTTAAGCTTCTGTCACTCTAGCAACCCACTATAAGCGAATCATGAATGTATTGCAACACCCTACAGCAGGAATCCTTCACGTGTGTGCGGTACGGAAGGCACCATAGGACAACACCAAAATAAAATATACAACTCAAACCAATCCAGATCGTCAATCAACCCAAAGACAAAAGAAATCTACTCAAAACATCACAGGATGGGAACACATCATTGGATCATAATATGTGGCATAAAGTACCATGTTCAAGTAGGGGATTACAGCGGGGTGCGGGAGAGACGACCACTTAAAGGAGATGAGGAAGGTGATGAAGATGGTGATATTGATGAAGACGATCACTGAAAGTGTGTTATATCGACTAGAGGGGGGGTGAATAGGCGATTTTTATGAAAGTCTTCAAAACGTGGAAGCTATGAAGACAAACAGTAGAGATATGCCTATTACTATGCAGCAGAAGTTAGACTACATTAGACAAGCCATGGTCAAGTATCAACAGAGTGAAAGCACAGTGACACATAGTTGTAGTGTAATTAGGATCAGGTAGGAAGATACTATGAAGCCAAACAGATCATACACTCACGTTGTGAAGACAAAAGATAGAACAAACACGCAATGACTTCACAATGAGTGATCAGTAAGTAAAAGGAAGTGAAGATGAAACCAGTGACTCGTTGAAGACAATGATGTGTTGGACCAGTTCCAGTTGCTGTGACAACTGTACGTCTGGTTGGAGCGGCTAGGTATTTAAACCTTAGGACACACAGTCCCGGACACACAGTCCTGAACACGCAGCTCAGGACACCAAGTCCTCACCGTATTCTCCTTGAGCTAAGGTCACATAGTCCTCGCCCAATCACTCTGGTAAGTCTTCAAGGTAGACTTCCAAACCTTCACAGACTTCGTTCACTGGCAATCCACAATGTCTCTTGGATGCTCTGAACGCGACGCCTAACCGTCTGGGGATGCACAGTCCTCAAGTGTAATAAGTCTTCAGATCACACAAACAAGAAGACTTAAGTGATGCCCAATGTTCCCTGGCTTTGGGTGGTTAGGGCTTTATCCTCGCAAGGAATTCTCTCTCTCAAAGGCTTCGAGGTGGGTTGCTCTCAAACGACAAAAGCCGTACTCTCAATCTAAGCAGCCAACCATTTATGGTTGTAGGGGGTGGGCTATTTATAGCCACTTGGCAACCCGACCTGATTTGTCCGAAATGACCCTGGGTCACTAAGGAACTGACACGTGTCTCAACGGTCAGATTTCAAACTCTCATGGCAACTTTACTTGGGCTACAAGCAAAGCTGACTTGTCCGGCTCTGGACAAGATTCGCTCTCATTGTCTTCACTCGAAGACATAGGTTTTTGGTTTAGGCATCACTTCAGTCATTCTGACTGGTTCTCCTGGACCCCACTTAATAGTACGGTGGTTCCTATGACTCAACACAAAAGAAAAAAGAACTACGAAAGATCTAAGTCTTCGAGCTCCATAGGCTTCATAACGTGTCTTCTTTTGTCATAGTCTTCAATGTGAATATCTTCATATACCACCTTTGACTTCAATGTCTTCATACATTTTTAGGGATCATCTCTGGTAGTAAAACTGAATCAATGAGGGACTTCTACCTGTGTTATCCTGCAATTCTCACAAACACATTAGTCCCTCAACTAGGTTTGTCGTCAATACTCCAAAACCAACTAGGGGTGGCACTAGATGCACTTACAATCTCCCCCTTTTTGGTGATTGATGACAAACTAGTTGAAGTTTTCAACGGGGAATATAGTCTGTGAAATTGTAAAGGATAAGGAATTGTCTTCATAAGTTGCAAGGGCTCCCCCTAAAGATGTGCATATAAGTTAATTTGCTTTTGGAATGCAAATGCACATGGCAGGTTGTACTTGTGGAGATCCACTTCAGCTTATGATGACAATCCACTATGCATGTGAAAGTATATGAAGATAATGACATGCATAATGGAAAATGGACGTCTGCAGAATGAGAGAAGTGCGGAATTTATCATCGCACATGCGGAATTTATCTTCGCAAAACAGGGTGGCAAACAAGTAGCAGACGACCATCTGGTTTAAGTGTTACAACTCATAAGAACCAAATGTAGCAAAGAAAACGAGAGTTGTAAGCACGAAGCAAAATATAAGGCACCCAACCATATGAATCCGCTTGAAGACTATCAATCTCATATGCTTCTCCCCCTTTTGTCAGTAATGACCAAAAAGGTTTGAAGACATAGAGCCTCTACTCGTTCCCATGAGGAGTAGATGAAGTAGCAGGGTTGTTGGCGTTGTTTGGCGGTGCAGAAGAGCTTGGAGGTGCTGAAGCAGGTGGCAGTGAGGTAGCATCGTCTTCTTCATCAATGATTCTGGCAGTGACTGTGGCAGCAGAGGAAGAAAACTCAGAGTCTTCAAGAGATGGAGTCCCCAGCAGCACAGCTCTTCGAGGAGGTGTGGAGTCAAACTTGAATCTCTCAGTGAAGCCATCCTCTTGAAGATCAGCTTCAGAAAGCATCATCGTTAGCCCTTTCCATGTGCGGCGACAGGTTTCATGGGCAACGAAAGCGTTCTTGGTGGCAAGATTTTGGATGCGATTTACATCCACCAAGAGGCTTTTCATCTGTCTCTTCAACCAGTCATGATGCCTATCCTGCTTTTGATGAAGGGCCACAAGAAGCTCTCGGTTGTTGAGAACATGAGTGCGCTTCTTGGGTCTTGAAGCAGTGGCACTGTCAGTGGCTTCAGTTGAAGCAGGGTGTGGCGCATGTGTAGTGCCAGCCAAAGGATACACCCTGGAGATGGCTTCAACACCTTCATCATTCTGAGTGAAGCTCTGGTGTTCTGCATTCTGAAGACTTAAAGGTTGCTTGGCAGGCTCAAGATATATAGCTTCAGTGGAGGTATCCACATCTGGTAAGAAGATCCGATGGTTGCGGCCTGAGGGCTGATACGAGATCGCAGAGTGCAGTTTGATCAGCCTCATCACTCAAGGAGCATAGAATTTCAAACCAAATAAATCTGAGCCCGACGCTGCAAGTTGGCGTATGAAGAAATCCTGTGCGTTGAAGCATTTGCCATGAAGGATATAGAATATGAGAGTCTTCATTGCACCCTCAATCTTGGCATGTGGAGAGTGTCCCTTAATGGGCCAGAGAGTCCGCCGGATGGTGTGATATATGGTCCTGGGTAGGTACTCAAGGTCTTCAATGAAGAACTCAGTTGGATAGGGTGCATCATGAGGCAATGGCTTCATCATTGAGAGCATCTGACTCATATTTGGTTCAGGCCTCTGGAATATGCTCTCAATAGTTTCAGCATGTAGTTGACAGCCTTCCTCGAAGAATTCGCCAGGAGTGGGCAGGCCGGTGAGCTCAATGATATCAAATGCATTGGCTTCATGATGGACATTGCCGGTCATCCACTTCAGGACCCAAGTCTTCGGATTTCTGTTGTATCCTTTAATATGGAGGGTGGCATAGAACTGAAGCAGAAGCTCTTCATTCCAGTGCTCTTCATCAGTGACAAACTACAGCAGACCCACTTGCTTAAAGCAATCCAAAGCTTCCTCTAGACAGGGCAGACCAGCAATGGCTTCAACATCAAGGCGCTTGTGCGGGAAGATGCGACCTTGGTTGTATAGGATGCATGAATAGTAGCTGCGCTGAGAATAGCTCCAAAACCTATCTGATACAATCCTTTCCCTTGAATAGGGGTTCTTGGAGCTGTTGAAGAACGTATTGTCTGCCTTGAAGCTGTTGATGTCAAAGGAGCCAGGTGCTGATGCAGGACTTGGGAACCTTGGCAGCCTTGGGACTGGCTTCTGGACATGAGGCCTGTGCTCAACATGGTAATCAAATTGAGGATAATCATGAAAATATGTTGAGTTCGAAGCCAAATCAAATGTGAAGACATTGCAAGGTAACGCCATGAGTGAAACACTTCAAAATGGAACGTTTGGTGGTGGCGTTACCCACCGTATAGGAAGTATTAGACCCAGACACGGCGCACAATTATCGTGGCGCTCCGAAGTCAAATTCCACATTAATGTATTCACACTTAGAATGTATGTCTTCATTGATTGAAGATATACTTTACTTTGTGTGTCGCACATCTAAGTCATCATATGCATAAGGGTTAGGATGTGTGCCTCATCATAGGACATTTGAGGATTCCAGGATATTTAGCTCACACCGTAACTTGCAAAATCTTTTCTCATCCAAGGGCTTGGTGAAGATATCTGCCAATTGCTCTTCAGTGTTGACGTGTATGATATCAATGTCTTCCTTCACAACATGATCTCTGAGAAAGTGATGACGAATTTCAATGTGCTTTGTCTTCGAGTGCTGAACTGGGTTGTTGGCAATCTTGATGGAGCTTTTGTTGTCGCAGTAAAGTGGCACTTGCTTCAGATGAATGCCATAGTCCTTGAGTGTTTGCTTCATCCACAGAAGCTGAGCGCAGCAAGATCCATCAGCAATGTATTCAGATTCAGCAGTGGAGAGAGATACACAGTTCTGCTTCTTTGAAGACCAACATACAAGTGATCGTCCCAGAAAGTGACATGTGCCTGATGTAGACTTGCGATCAACTTTGTCACCAGCATAATCAGCATCCGAGAATCCAACCAAATCAAACTCTGAGCCCTTTGGATACCATAATCCTAGAGTTGGGGTGTGAGCCAAATATCGAAGAATTTGCTTCACAGCTAAGTGATGCGACTCCTTTGGTGCCGCTTGAAATCGAGCACACATGCAAACACTAAGCATAATATCTGGCCTAGATGCACATAGATAAAGTAAAGAACCAATCATGGAGCGGTATACCTTTTGATCGAACTCTTTACCATTGTCGTCAGGACCTAGATGATGTTTGGCTGGCATTGGTGTTGTGAAGCCTTTGCAGTCTTGCATACCGAACTTCTTCAGGCAATCTTTGAGATACTTCTCTTGAGATATGAAGATGCCATTGCGTTGTTGTCGTATTTGAAGACCAAGGAAGAACTTCAGCTCCCCCATCATGGACATCTGATATTGCTCTTGCATCATATATCCAAACTCCTCACTATACTTCTGATTTGTGCAGCCGAAGATAATGTCATCCACATATATTTGGCACACAAACAGTTCACCATCATATGTCTTCGTGAAAAGAGTGGGATCTAGTGAACTAGGTATGAATCCTTTGCTCTTCAGGAAGTATTTGAGTGTGTCATACCAGGCCCTAGGGGCTTGTTTGATGCCATACAGTGCCTTGTTAAGCTTGTATACCATGTCAGGATGTTTTGGATTTTCAAAGCCAGGCAGTTGTGCAACATACACTTCTTCTTCAATCTTGCCATTGAGAAAGGCACTCTTCACATCCATTTGATATAGAAGTATGTTATGATGATTAGCATAGGCCAGCAGTATGCGTATGGCTTCAAGCCTAGCACAGGAGCAAATGTTTCATCGAAGTCAATGCCTTCCACTTGAGTATATCCTTGAGCAACGAGACGGGCTTTGTTTCTGACAACTTGACCATGCTCATCTTGCTTGTTGCGGTATATCCATTTGGTGCCTATTATGTTGTACTTCCGTGGATCAGGACGCTTAACCAGTTCCCATACATTATTCAGCTCAAACTGTTGAAGCTCTTCTTGCATAGCTTGAATCTATTCAGGTTCCATGAAGGCTTCTTCAACTTTCTTGGGTTCTGATATTGAGACAAATGCAAAGTGCCCACAGAAATTTGCTAGCTGAGTTGCCCTTGAATGAGTGAGTGGACCAGGTGCATTGATGCTGTCAATTATTCTGTCAATCTGCACTTCATTGGCAACACGAGGATGTACAGGGCGAAGACTTTGCTCTTGCTGATCTGTGTTGTTGTTGGGAGGAATGTCTTCAGGCTGAGCATTGTCTTCATGTTGATCAGGTGCTGAGATGATAAGTTCTTCTTCAGGATGAGCTTCAGAAGGTATAATCTCTCCAGTTCCCATTAGCTTGATTGATTCACTAGCTGGAATTTCATCTAACACATTTGGCAGTTGCTCTCTTTGTGAACCATTTGTCTCATCGAACCGCACATCCACTGTTTCAACTACTTTGTAATGAAAGAGACTGAAGACTCTATAGGAGTGCGAATCCTTTCCATATCCAAGCATAAAACCCTCATGTGCTTTTGGTGCAAACTTTGAGGTGTGGTGTGGGTCCTTGATCCAGCACCTTGCGCCAAATACTCTGAAGTAACTGACATTTGGCTTCTTGCCAGTTAGGAGTTCATAAGATGTCTTGTTCAGAAGCTTGTGAAGATAAACACGATTGATTGTATGGCATGTAGTGTCAATGGCTTCAGTCCAGAATTTTCTTGGAGTCTTGTATTCATCTAGCATCGTTCTGGCCATCTCAATGAGTGTTCTGTTCTTGCGTTCGACGACGCCATTCTGCTATGGCGTGTACGGAGCTGAGAATTCATGTGTGATGCCCAAGGTATCAAGATATGTATCAAGGCCAGTGTTCTTGAATTCAGTGCCATTGTCACTTCTGATGTGCTTTATCTTGGCGCCGTAATTGTTCATGGCTCGATTGGCGAAGCGTCTGAAGACATCCTGCACTTCAGTCTTGTAAAGGATTATGTGCACCCAAGTATATCTAGAGTAATCATCAAAAATGACAAAGCCATAGAGGCAAGCAGTAGTAGTAAAAGTTGAGTAGTGAGTGGGACCGAAAAGATCCATGTGGAGCAGTTCGAAGGGTTGAGTAGTAGTCATGATTGTCTTGAAGGGATGTTTGGCCCTCGTCATCTTCCCTGCTTCACAGGCACCGCATAAGTGATCTTTCTTGAACTTGACGCCCTTGATGCCTATGACATGCTTCTTCTTCGCAAGGGTGTGGAGGTTCCTCATGCCAGCATGCCCAAGCCTCCGATGCCAAAGCCAGCATTCTGAAGCTTTTGCAAGAAGACATACTGCAAGCTGTGGCCCTGCTGAGAAATCTACCACATACAAATCATCTTTCCGATACCCTTCAAACACTAGAGACTTGTCATATTCCATCAGTACCAGGCAACGATATTTTCCAAATATTACGACCATGTTCAAATCGCAAAGCATTGAGACAGACATTAAGTTGAAGCCAAGGGATTCAACAAGCATGACTTTATCCATGTGTTGATCCTTTGAGATTGCAACTCTACCTAGACCCAATACCTTACTTTTACCAGTGTCAGCAAATGTGATGTGGCTCTTGTCGGATGGATGTGTCCATAAGAAGGCTTCTTTTGCCAGTCATGTGATTTGTACACCCACTGTCAATAATCCATTCCGAAGACTTTGAAGACGCTGGTGTCGTACCCTACAGTGCAGTTAGGGGGATAGGCTTCACGAAGAGAATTGTGAAGCAAAAACATTTGACGAACCAGTGGGTTATGAAAACTTAGATCCAGATTAGGACTAATAGGGAGAGTAGCATGCGATTCAGGAACGAAGTACATAATGATGCCATTAGGGCATTTTATCTTGCGCCCTACAAGATTTTTAAGGTCCCCAGCAATAGCGTCAGAAGATGTTGTTTTTCTGCTGGAGACCTTTCCCTGCAAAAGAGAGTTAAGCTTTCTTAACCACCCACATCTTCAAGGGTGGCTTAGAAGCAATAAGTCTAAGTGCAGCATCTGAGAATTTTGGTTTTGGAGCCCTAGCAAACAGTCTAGCAGGCGGATAATAGTACTCATAAGAATAGGCAGAATAGTTTTTGGTCATATGAACATGACGGTTTGATGAACCGCTCTCATATTCATATGCCTGAGTATGGTTTCCCTGCAAAACATTTGCGTTAGTGCGACCCAGGTGAGTCCTCTGTCTGCATGAAGCCTTTGGACTGAGGTTTGTCTTCTTCATGTGAGGTGTCATGAAGACATTCACAGGAAGATTTTCCAGACACTTTTTTGGAACCCAGATCTTCTTCATAGGCGGTCCATTCCTGCAGTTAGTACCAATGTACCTGGCAAACACTACACCATTTCGATTTTTAAACAGTACATAGTTTGCATCAAAGGATTCATTAATGATAATGGGGTTAGCACAGGTGAAGCCAGATAAATTGGATGGATCTGCTGAAGGTTCCTTTGCAGCAACCCACTTGGTTTTGGGGTACTGCTCAGGTTTCCAGTAAGAGCCATCTGCATTTATTTTCCTTACGAACCCAACACCCTCTTTCCTAGGGTTTCGGTTCAGAATCTGCTTCTTGATGACATGACATAATGTCTGATGTCCTTTAAGACTTTTGTACATCCCTGTTTCAAGCAATGTCTTCAACCTAGCATTCTCATCAGCAATAGCAGTGGTATCCTCAGCAGAGGGGTTAGTTACCACATCAGTAGTTGAAGATATTGCAACAGCAGTAGCAGTGGAACATTTAGCAACAGAAGTAGCATTATCACGCTCAATGCATTTAAGACATGGTGGTTCAAATCCTTCCTGTGCAGCACTGATCTGTTCGGCGCGAAGTGACTCGTTTTCCTTTTGAAGATCTTCATGAGCCGCTCTCAATTTCTCAAGTTCTTACTTCCTTTGAAGATAATCATAGGAAAGCTTTTCGTGAGTTGTTGAGAGAGTATCATGAAGATCTTCAAGTTCCTGATACTTAACGTGAAGATTTTTTATGTCTTCAATTAAGGATTCAGATCGAGTCATTTCAGCACCCAACAGATCATCGCTTCTGTCTAACAATTTTTGAATATGTTCCATGGCTTTCTGTTGTTCAGTTGCAATTTTAGCAAGTGTTTTGTAACTGGGTTTTGAATCACAATCAGAGTCATCGTCACTAGATGTTTGATAGTGAGTAGTGCGTTTGTTTACCT
The DNA here is from genome assembly GCF_002162155.2 of Triticum dicoccoides. NCBI lineage: Eukaryota > Viridiplantae > Streptophyta > Magnoliopsida > Poales > Poaceae > Triticum > Triticum dicoccoides. The sequence goes on along the minus strand of NC_041392.1, from coordinate 465,579,593 downwards.
TGGCACCGCGTTCCATGAAGCAGTAGGTAGGAGTGGAGTAGTCCTTGTCATTTGCATCGGTGTCGGTGATGAAGTCATTGTCTTCAGTGTTGAAGATGGACTTGGCGACGTATGCAGTAGCCAGACTTGCAATGCCAGAATCAGACTCCTCCTCAGACTCCACCTCTGCCTCCTCCGAAGCGGACTCCTCCTCTGAATCCATTTCCTTGCCAACAAACGCACGTGCCTTGCCAGATGAGCTCTTCTTGTGTGATGAAGACTTTGAGGAAGACTTGGAAGAAGACTTTGTGTATTTCTTCTTCTTCTTGTCGTTTGAGTCGTATTCCTTGCTCTTGTTCTTCTTTTTGTTCTCATTGTCCCACTATGGACACTCAGAGATGAAGTGTCCAGTATTCTTGCACTTGTGGCATGTTTTCTTCTTGTAGTCATGAGAAGAAGCTTCATCATTCCTTGAGCTTGATCGTGAAGACTTTCTGAAGCCTTTCTTCTTGGTGAATTTTTGAAACTTCTTTACTAGCATTGCAAGTTCCCTTCCAATGTCTTCAGGATCATCAGAACTGCTGTCAGATTCTTCTTCAGATGAGGAAACAGCTTTTGCCTTCAAGGCACGAGTTCTCCCATAGTTTGGACCGTAGATATCTCTTTTCTTAGAAAGCTGAAACTCATGTGTGTTGAGCCTCTCAAGTATGTCAGATGGATCGAGTGTCTTGAAATTAGGACGTTCTTGGATCATCAGGGCCAGGATGTCAAACGAACTATCAAGTGATCTCAGCAGCGTCTTGACGACTTCGTGTTTGGTAATCTCAGTGGCGCCGAGGGCTTGAAGCTCATTTGTGATGTCAGTGAGTCGGTCAAATGTGTGCTGGACATTCTCATTGTCATTTCGCTTGAAGCGGTTGAAGAGATTGTGCAGGACACTGATTCTTTGATCTCTCTGGGTTGAGATGCCTTCATTGACCTTGGAGAGCCAGTCCCAGACCAGCTTGGATGTCTTCAAAGCACTCACACGGCCATACTGTCCTTTGGTCAGATGACCACAGATGATGTTCTTGGCAGTAGAGTCTAGTTGAACGAATTTCTTGACATCAGCAGCAGCGACACCTTCTCCAGCCTTGGGAACGCCGTTCTCGACGACATACCATAGGTCGACGTCAATGGCTTCAAGATGCATACGCATCTTATTCTTCCAGTAGGGATATTCAGTTCCATCGAAGACGGGGCACGCAGCGGAGACTTTAATTATCCCTGCAGTCAAAATAGCTAAAACTCCAGGTGGTTAAACCGAATCACACAGAACAAGGGAGCACCTTGCTCTGATACCAATTGAAAGTGCGTTATATCGACTAGAGGGGGGGGTGAATAGGCGATTTTTATGAAAGTCTTCAAAACGTGGAAGCTATGAAGACAAACAATAGAGATATGCCTATTACTATGCAGCGGAAGTTAGACTACACTAGACAAGCCATGGTCAAGTATCAACAGAGTGAAAGCACAGTGACACATAGCTGTAGTGTAATTAGGATCAGGTAGGAAGATACTATGAAGCCAAACAGATCATACACTCACATTGTGAAGACAAAAGATAGAACAGACACGCAATGACTTCACAATGAGTGATCAGTAAGTAAAAGGAAGTGAAGATGAAACCAGTGACTCGTTGAAGACAATGATGTGTTGGACCAGTTCCAGTTGGTGTGACAACTGTACGTCTGGTTGGAGCGGCTAGGTATTTAAACCTTAGGACACACAGTCCCAGACACCCAGTCCTGAACACGCAGCTCAGGACACCAAGTCCTCACCGTATTCTCCTTGAGCTAAGGTCACATAGTCCTCGCCCAATCACTCTGGTAAGTCTTCAAGGTAGACTTCCAAACCTTCACAGACTTCGTTCACTGGCAATCCACAATGTCTCTTGGATGCTCTGAACGCGATGCCTAACCGTCTGGGGATGCACAGTCCTCAAGTGTAATAAGTCTTCAGATCACACAGACAAGAAGACTTAAGTGATGCCCAATGTTCTTTGGCTCTGGGTGGTTAGGGCTTTATCCTCGCAAGGAATTCTCTCTCTCAAAGGCTTCGAGGTGGGTTGCTCTCAAACGACAAAAGCCGTACTCTCAATCTGAGCAGCCAACCGTTTATGGTTGTAGGGGGTGGGCTATTTATAGCCACTTGGCAACCTGACCTGATTTTTCCGAAATGACCCTGGGTCACTAAGGAACTGACACGTGTCTCAACGGTCAGATTTCAAACTCTCATGGCAACTTTACTTGGGCTACAAGCAAAGCTGACTTGTCCGGCTCTGGACAAGATTCGCTCTCATTGTCTTCACTCGAAGACATAGGTTTTTGGTTTAGGCATCACTTCAGTCATTCTGACTGGTTCTCCTAGACCCCACTTAACAGTACGGTGGTTCCTATGACTCAACACAAAAGAAAAAAGAACTACGAAAGATCTAAGTCTTCGAGCTCCATAGGCTTCATAACGTGTCTTCTTTTGTCATAGTCTTCAATGTGAATATCTTCATATACCACCTTTGACTTCAATGTCTTCATACATTTTTAGAGATCATCTCTGGTAGTAAAACCGAATCAATGAGGGACTTCTACCTGTGTTATCCTGCAATTCTCACAAACACATTAGTCCCTCAACTAGGTTTGTCGTCAATACTCCAAAACAAACTAGGGGTGGCACTAGATGCACTTACAATCACCGCAGCAATGGTTCCCCCGGTGGCACTCCAGCGCCACCGAGAGAGAGAGGGGGGGGGGGAGAGGGTCTCCCCCTTGTGCTTCCTCCACTACTAGGAAAAGGGCTATAGCTAATATGGGCATTAAATGGCGCACCATGTATGTGGTGCGCCACTGCTATATAGCAGTGGCGCACCAGATACAGGTGCACCATTAGTGTCCTCATTACTAATGGTGCACCAGACACACGGTGCGCCATTACTAACAATTTTTTTCAAAACTAGTAATGGCGCACCAAGGCATAGTGCGCCATTACTAATTTCAACTAGTAATGGCGCACCACACACTCTGTGCGCCACTACTAACATTTTTTTTACTTTTTAAAAAAAAAACTAGTAATGGCGCACTAGTGTATAGTGCGCCATTACTAGTTCAAACTAGTAATGGCGCACCACAACCACGGTGCACCACTACTAACATTTTTTTATTTTTTTTTGCAAAAACTAGTAATGGTACACCACGTAATAGGTGCACCATTCATAACCAGGGTTACTAATGGCGCATTGTTAGGTGGTGCGCCATTACTAACTTTTTTTCCACCCCACCCCCACCCCACCCCCTGTGGACCACCTTTTCAGTTTTAGAAAAAATAAAAGAAAATGATGGGAATGTCAAAAAAATAAAAGAAAATAAGTTTCCCATGTGAAATGTGGTCTAGTTGTTGGGAAAATTTACAAATATGAATTTCGACTTTATTTGCAAAATCTCTCTGGAATTTAGTAAAATGGGCATAACTTTTGCATACGAACTCGGATTAAAAAGTTTTTTATACGAAAAATCATTTACTCGAAAAGTTACATCCGAATTGAACCGGAGGAAGGTTGTTCAAGATTTTCAAAATCCCCAAAAACCTAACAGAACGAAAGATACGGGGCTTTCAAGATCTAGAGGGGGGAAATGAAAAAAAATTCAAACTTAGTAGTGGCGCACCATTTGCTAGGTGCGCCACTAGTAACAGAAAAAATGGTTCCGAATTATTTTTTTGGATTTTTTTTTCAAAATATGATACGTAATATGACCGGGAAGTTTGAAATATTTTTCAAATTTTCATCACACTCATGGACATGAACAAAGTCCTAGACATCAACAAGGTTTAATAGGATTGATATGATAGATATATCAACAAGTGCCTATTAAGTGAGGTGGTGTTGCGGTTGGATAGAACGGTGAAGTTAAGCATGCTCTGGCTGGAGTAGTGTGAGGATGGGTGACCTTCCGAAAAGTTTGACCACTTAGTGTGATTTGACTTGAGATTAAGCATATTGACCTGAGATTAAGCCATAGTGTCCCGAGATTAAGAAAAAAACGAAAAAAATTTGAAATTTTTTTCTGATTTTTTTTGAAAAAAAAGTTAGTAATGGCGCACTTCAATGCGGTGCGCAATTACTAAGTCAGATAGTAATGGCGCACTTCTATGCATACTAATGGCGCACTATAGGTGCGCCATTACTATCTGTGATAGTAATGGCGCACCTATAGTGCGCCATTAGTATTTGTTACTAGTGGCGTGGTAATAGTGGCGCACCTGTAGTGCGCCATTAATGGCCAAAACAGGTGCGCCACTAATTAGCATTTTCCTAGTAGTGCTCCTTTGTGGCCTCCCCCTAGATGGGGAGAGGTTCTCCCTCTGGACCTTGGCCTCCATGGTGATGATGGCCCCCTCCGGCTTTCTCCTTCGTGGCCTCCAATGATGATGGCCCCTCTAGCAGGGTGCTAGAGAGCGCTATAGAGGCTTGCGGAGGCAAACTTCCGATCTAGGTTTCTTTCTAGGGGTTTTTGGTATTTATAGGAATTTTTGGCGTCGGTCTCATGTCAAGGGGGTCCATGAGGCGGTGACAAGCCAGGGGCACGTCCTAGGGGGGTGGGTGCGCCCTCCACCCTTGTCGCATCATCGCAAAGCTTCTAGTCCAACTCTTGTGCTTCGGGGGTTCTCTTTTGGTCCCTTAATAATCACCGTAAATTTTCAGTCCATTCCGAGAACTTTTATTTGTGCACAAAAAATGACACCACGGTAGTTCGGCTGAAAACAACGTCAGTCCGGGTTAGTTCTAATCAAATCATACCAAAACCGAATAAAATTGTTATAAACATGGCATGAATACTTCATAAATTATAGATACGTCGGAGACATATCAGCATTCCCAAGCTTAATTCTTGTTCGTCCTCGAGTAGGTAAATGATAAAAGAAATAATTTATGAAGTGTGAATGCTAGCATAGTGCATGAATTTGATCGATGAAAGTTCCAAACACTTTTTCTAGCATCATTATATATCATAAACAGTAGCTCATCTCATAAAACTTCTCATGATCAAGTAACATGTTGTTCACATGTTAAAGTATAGACCATAAAGTTTCTTGAAAACTAACAAACTATGTTTGCAGTCACCAAACAATTGCAATTCATCTTATTTTCAGGAAGGGTCTATGTTAGAGCTTCGATTTAGAATATTCCAGATACTCGACTATCATATAGTCTTCCATGATTGCTAACACTCAAAGCTTATTTTTAGAACAAATAGCATCCGTCAAACAAAGAGAAAGATAGAGGCTTAATGTTTTGCCTCCCAACTTATTTATCATATAGATAATTGTCAACAATTATAATTCATGATCAAATATATTTGAATGGCCATATATGCTTGGATCTTTCCCCACCACATGATGCTTGCCAACTAAAGAATAACTAAGGTTGAAATAAGAAGGAATACTAGTGAATCTTACATAAAAGTAAATACATGAAAGTAAAAGGTAGGCTCTTCGCAGAGGGAAGCAGAGGTTGTCATGCGCTTTTTAATTTTGGTTGTGCAAACCCTTAATGCAAAGGAACGTCACGTTGTATTTCCCTTTGTGATGGCAACCTTTATTATGCAGTCTGTCACTTTTATTTCTTTACCATCACAAGTTTTTACAACGCTTATTTTCCCTTACAATAAAAGATCATACATAATTATGAGTTATTTTTATTGCTTTTTGCACCAATGACAACTTACTTGAAGGATCTTATTCAATACATAGGTAGATATGGTGGACACTCATGGCATGAAACGGGGTTTAAGGGTTTTTGGATGCACAAGTAGTATCTCTATTTAGTACAAAATTTTGGCTAGCAAAATATCCTAAGCAAGCACCACATGTTAGAGGATCCATAACAATATAACTTCCATGGAAATATACCCAAACATAACTCATTACGTTTTCTTCCTTGTTCAACTTCAACTAATTTTCTCAAGTTTGAAAATAATTAATGGGGATCACAATCATAGAAGATGTCCAAGATAGTATATTTATATGTGATATCTCTCTTCCTTCAATATTCTTTCATGAATTGTTCAAGTGAACAATGTTGTGTTTGCTATCTTACAACAAATTTTACCACCTATACTTCTTATATGTCAATTCATTACTCCCCATGGGATAAGCATATGAAGCATATATAATTTCATATTTATGATATTCAATTCATTCAACCATTTACTCATAAGATATAAGTGAAGCACCAGAGTAAATGACAAAACTACTCTAGAAAGATATAAGTGAAGATCAATGAGTAGTCAAATAGTTAAATAGCCATGGGAGGACTCTCTCTCTCTCATTCAAGATTTCAGATCCAATTATTTTATTCAAACAACAAGTAAAATGAAAATACTCTCCAAGCAAAACACGTATCATGTGACGAATAAAAATATAGCTCCGAGTAAGGTATACCGATGGTTTTGAAGACGAAAGAGGGGATGCCTTTCGGGGCATCCCCAAGCTTAGGAGCTTGAGTCTTCCTTGAATATTACCTTGGGGTGCCTTGGGAATCCCCATTATTAGGGTATTTCCACTCCTTATTCTCCTCGTATCAACATCTCACCCAAAACTTGAAAAATTTCAAGCACACAAAACTTAACGGAACTTCGTGAGATGGGTTAGTATGATAAAGAGTAAATCATTCACTATGGTACTATCAAGATAAGATCCATAATTGTTCTCATACAATGCCTACAATAACATATCATTTCTACAATTTATATTGAGCAATATAAGCCATAGAAACTAGAATACAAGCAAATTATGCATTGAAAACATAATCTGTCAAAAATAGAACAGTGTGTAATGATCTGAACAACAACCATACTTCTGTCACTCCAACAATTCTGTAACATTAGGACAGCCTAGGAAATTTGTATATTAATCTTGTTCAAAAAGAATTAGTATTTTATCACGCTTCTGTTAAAAATTAAAATTATTTTACTGGGTGTAAAAGTTTCTGTTTTTCAGCAAGATCAAATCGACTATCACCATAAGCCACCCCAAAGTTCTTACTTGGCACAAACACTAATTAAAACACCAAAACAAAATTACTACAGAGGTAATAATGTGTATTTACTGAAAAACATAACCAAAAACCAAATACACCAAAATAAAATTGGGTTGCCACCCAATAAGCGCTATAGTTTAACGCCCCTAGCTAGGCATGATATTTTAATGATACTCTTCCAAGTCCAATTTAGATGATAGTCTTATTCATACTCCAAAAGAAACAAGTGAAGTTCATTTAGCATTCTTTGACTAATATAGATTTACCAACATCCAAGCTCAAAATATATAAGTGAAGCACAAAACATCCAAGCTCAAAATATATAAGTGAAGCACACGAAGCATTCTATAAAGCCATACCCAAAAGATTTAAGTGAAGCGCAAAGATGATTCTATAAAGCCATACTCAAAAGATTTAAGTGAAGCACAAAGAGAATTCTACAAAACAATGAAGGGCTATCTCATACTATCATGGTTCATAAAGGAAAATAAAATAAAAATAAACACAAAAGATGCATATCATGTGAAGAAAACAAAAACCGAGGTATGCCGATAATTGTTGAGGAATAAAGATGGGATGCTGATACGTCTCCGTCATATCTACTTTTCCAAACACTTTGCCCTTGTTTTGGACTCTAACTTGTATGATTTGAATGGAACTAACCCGGACTGACGCTGTTTTCAGCAGAATTGCCATGATGTTGTTTTATGTGCAGAAAACAAAAGTTCTCAGAATGACCTGAAACTCCACAGAATATCTTACAATAAATAATAAAAAATCCTCACCAAAGATGAAGACCAGGGGGCCCACACCCTTTCCACGAGGGTGGGGGGACGCGCCCCCTACCTCGTGGGCCCCCTAGAGACTTCCCGACTCCAACTCCAACTCTATATAACTGCTTTCAGGGAGAAAAAAATAAAAGAGAAGATTTCATTGTGTTTTATGATACGGAGCTGCCGCCAAGCCCTAAAACCTCTCGGGAGGGCTGATCTGGAGTCCGTTCGGGGCTCCAGAGAGGGGAATCCATCGCCATCGTCATCATCAACCATCCTCCATCACCAATTTCATGATGATCACCGCCGTGCGTGAGTAATTCCATCGTAGGCTTGCTGGATGGTGATGGGTTGGATGAGATTTATCATGTAATCGAGTTAGTTTTGTTAGGGTTTGATCCCCAGTATCCACTATGTTCTGAGATTGATGTTGCTATGACTTTGCTATGCTTAATGCTTGTCACTAGGGCCCGAGTGCCATGACTTCAGATTTGAACCTATTATGTTTTCATTAATATATGAGAGTTCTTGATCCTATCTTGCAAGTCTATAGTCACCTATTATGTGTTATGATCCGTTAACCCCGAAGTGACAATAATCGGGATACTTACCGGTGATGACCGTAGTTTGAGGAGTTCATGTATTCACTATGTGCTAATGCTTTGTTCCGGTTCTCTATTAAAACGAGGCCTTAATATCCCTTAGTTTCCATTAGGACCCCGCTGCCACGAGAGGGTAGGACAAAAGATGTCATGCAAGTTCTTTTCCATAAGCACGTATGGCTATATTCGGAATACATGCCTACATTACATTGATGAATTGGAGCTAGTTCTGTGTCACCCTATATTATGACTGTTACAAGATGAACCGCATCCGGCATAATTATCCATCACTGATCCGATGCCTATGAGCTTTCCATATACTGGTTTACGCTTATTTACTTTCCCGTTGCTATTGTTACAATCACTACAAAATACCAAAAACATTACTTTGCTTTCGTCACTCTTTTGTTACCATTACCATCACTATCATATTACTTTGCTACTAAACACTTTGCTGCAGATACTAAGTTTCTAGGTGTGGTTGAATTGACAACTCAGCTGCTAATACTTGAGAATATTCTCTGGCTCCTCTTGTGTCGAATCAATAAATTTGGGTTGAATACTCTACCCTCGAAAGCTGTTGCGATCCCCTATACTTGTGGGTTATCAAGACTAATTTCTGGCGCCGTTGCCAGGGAGCATAGCTCTATTCTTTGAGTCACTTGGGATTTATATCTGCTGGACACTATGAAGAATTTGAAAGACGCTAAGATAACAATTTATCCCTCAACTACGAGGGGAGGCAAGGAACTGCCATCTAGCTCTGCACTTGATTCACCTTCTCTTATGAGTAAGCTTGCGACACCTAAACATGCTTCTGCTATACGTTCTGATATGTCGCATGTTACTGATGATGCTACTTCTGCTATACATGATACTTATGATGAAATTACTTCTATGCTTGATACTACTGTGCCACTTGGTGATTTTCTCGAGGAACGACTTGCTAGGGCTAGAGAGATTGAAAATATTGAATCTGATTATGTAGATGGAAGTGATGATGAAGAATCACTTGTTATTCCTGAGGGTTATTTATTTGATCAAGAAGCTTCTTTAGCTATTTTAGCTTGCAAAGATAGATATGAACTCAAAAGGTTATTAGCTAAATGGAATAAGAAATCTCTAAATTCTAGGATGAAACCTGACCCTGCTTTTTCTACTTCACCTATCTGTGTTACTGATAAGGATTATGAATTCTCTGTTGATCCTGATATAATTAATTTAGTTGAATCTGATCCTTTTCATGGCTATGAATCCGAAACTGTTGTGGCACATCTTACTAAATTAAATGATATAGCCACCCTGTTCACTAATGATGAGAGATCTCGCTACTTTTATATCCTTAAAATATTTCCGTTCTCATTAAAGGGTGATGCTAAGATATGGTTTAATTCTCTTGATCCTGGTTGTGTGCGTAGTCCCCAGGATATGATTTACTACTTCTCTACTAAATATTTCCCTGCTCATAAGAAACAAGCTGCTTTAAAGGAAATATACAACTTTGTGCAAATTAAAGAAGAGAGTCTCCCACAAGCTTGGGGGAGGCTTCTCAAGTTACTTAATGCTTTGCCTGATCATCCTCTTAAGAAAAATGAAACACTTGATATCTTTTATAATGGACTAACCGATGCTTCCAGAGATTACCTGGATAGTTGTGCTGGTTCTCTTTTCAGGGAAAGAACACCGGATGAAGCTGAAATCTTATTGAATAATATGTTGACAAATGAAAATGATTGGGCACCTCCTGAGCCAGCTCCGGAGCCAGCTCCTGCTCCAATTAATGATCCTATTCCTAAACCAACTCCGAAGAAGAGAGGTGTTCTATTTCTCAGTCCCGAAGATATGCAAGAGGAAAAGAAATCTTTGAAAGAAAAAGGTATTAAAGCTGAAGATGTTAAGAATTTACCTCCTATTGAAGAAATACATGGTCTCAATTTACCACCTATTGAAGAAACATATGATCTTAGTCCTTTATTTATTAAAGAACCTCCAGACCTCAATAACCCGACGCAGGTAGTAAAGGTAAATTCTCTCTATAGATATGATAAAGCTGAAATCCTTCCTGCTAAAATTGCTAGTCAATGCTTGGATGATTTTGATAATTTTACGTTTAAGCAAGAAGACTTCAATGCTTATTCTGGCAGACAATTAAAACAAGATGCTGATATGATTAAATATTTGGGTGATTATATGGCTAATATTAGAGGAAAACTTAAACTTGTTAGCAAAAATGCTTCTATGGTTACCACTCAAGTAGAACAAGTACTTAAAGCTCAAAAGGAACTGCTCAATGAGATGAATAGTAAGAAAAATAATTATGCTGTTAAAGTGGCTACTAGAACTGGTAGAATGACTCAGGAACCTTTGTATCCTGAAGGCCACCCTAAGAGAATTGAGCTAGATTCTTAGAGAAAAAATATTGATGCACCTAGTTCTTCTAAAAGGAAGAAAAAGAAAAATGATAGAACTGTGCAAACTTCTAGTGAACCTATTGCTGAACCACCTGATAATCCAAATGATATCTCTATGTCTGATGCTGAAACACAATCTGGCAATGAACATGAACCTAATGAAAATGTTAATGATGATGTTCATAATAATGCTCAACCTAGTAATGATAATGATGTAAAAATTGAACCTGCTATTGATCTTGACAACCCACAATCAAAGAATCAATGTTATGATAAGAAAGATTTTGTTGTTAGGAAACATGGTAAAGAAAGAGAACATTGGGTTCAAAAACCCATGCCTTTTCCTCCCAAACCATCCAAGAAAAAGGATGATGAGGATTTTGAGAGCTTTGCTGAAATGATTAGACCTATCTTTTTGCGTATGCGATTAACTGATATGCTCAAAACCAATCCTTATGCTAAGTACATGAAAGATATTGGTACAAATAAAAGAAAGATACCAGAAGCTAAAATTTCCACCATGATTGCTAATTATACTTTTAAGGGTGGAATACCAAAGAAACTTGGAGATCCAGGAGTACATACTATACCATGCTCCATTAAAAGAAACTATGTTAAAACTGCTTTATGTGATCTTGGAGTCGGTGTTAGTGTTATGCCTCTCTCTTTATATCATAGACTTGATTTGAATAAGTTGACACCTACTAAAATATCTTTGCAAATGGCTAATAAATCAACTTCTATACCTGTTGGTATTTGTGAGGATGTGCATGTTGTAGTTGCAAACATTACTATTTTAACGGACTTTGTTATTCTTGATATTCCCGAGGACGATAGTATGTCTATTATTCTTGGAAGACCTTTTCTTAATACTGCAGGGGCTGTTATTGATTGCAACAAAGGCAATGTCACTTTTCATGTTAATGGTAATGAGCATACGGTACATTTTCTGAGGAAACAACCTCAAGTTCATAGTATCAATTCTATCGGAAAAATTCCATCGATTATATTTGGAGGGTTTGAATTTCCTCTTCCTACTGTCAAGAAGAAATATGATATACTTATTATTGGGGATGTGCATATCCCCGTTGAGGTAACCTAGTGTTATTCGAAATTTCTCCGGTTTCATGTTAATCGGAATGAGTTTGTTAACAAGACTTGATCAACCTTGTTAGTGGATTCCTTTTGATGAGCATGATATGGATGAAACTAGAAGCACAACCTTCTGTACCCTCTCTATACTTTCTGTTATATAGTTGAAATAAAGTAAAAATAAATAATTTTCTGTATGTTATCTGATTATCCGTGCAATATAAAAATACCTTGAAAATAAAAGTTCTCCAAATGCCCTGAAAATTAAATATGATTTTTTCTAGAATATTTGAGGATTTATGGAACAAAGAACACACCAGGGGGGCCAACCACCTCGCCACGAGGGTGGAGGGCGTGCCCACCCCCTAGGGCGCGCCCCCTGCCTTGTGGGCCCACGGTGGCCCTCCTCCACTTATTCCTGCACCCATCCTCTTCTTCTTCCTCCCACAAACATGAAAAACCAACTCAAGCACGAGTTCCAGCCCTCTTTGCTGTAATTTTCGATCTCCTTGCTCAAAGCACCTCTCAGAAAACTGCTTGGGGAGATTGTTCCTTGGTATGTGACTCCTCCATTGGTCCAATTAGTTTTTGTTCTAGTGATTTATTCATTGCAAATTTTTGCTGCTTAGGTGACCCCGTTCTTGAGCTTGCATGTCAAATTTATATGGTCAATTGTAGTTTTGATGCATGATATAGGCCCTAGGCACTTGTAGGAGTGGTTGCTATCAATATTATTGAGTTTGGTTTACTTTATTTTGAAGTTACTAAAAATTTCAGAATTTTTCAGAAAATGATGAGGAGATTATTGAGGGGCTCATCGAGCCAAAGCTCGAAGGAAAAGGCACCGAAGCCTAAGTATAATTTGCCGCGCACCGCGGAGGTTCGGGCATGTGAATGGCCTTCCGAGGATTTCTTGAGAGCAGCCGGGATTTATGAAGATTTTCATGAATTGGCTCATAATGCAGGCCTCACCGCTTTCCTCCACGACCAATGCGATCAGTATCTCTTACTCACAAATACCTTTGTGCAAAACTTTCATTTTCATTCTAGGAACTCACCACCTACGGTGGAGTTTCATTTATATGATGAGCATAAGGAGATGTCACTTTATGATTTTTGTCGGATTTTTTAGTCCCTTTGGAGGGCAAGACAGAAGAACCACATCCTGATGATGTGGAGGGATTTATTGATACTATCACTGTAGGGGAAACTAGGAAGGTTTCCGATGCACGAATCACTAGCATACATTTTCCTGTCTTACGTTACTTTGCATTATTTGCTAGTCATTGCTTAATTGGTCGCGGAAACTATGGAAACCTTAGTATCCCTGATATTATTATTTTGCTCCAAGGTTTATACAGTGATAACACTTTTAGTATGGGCGGTGTTATTGCTAACGGTTAAGTCTGAACCGTACAAAGGGCCCCATCTTTGGAGGCATCTATGCTACATGCCTAGCTGCACATTTTAACATACCTATTAGGCATGCTGAGAAGGAAGAAAAAGTGCTGCCTCGTGTCTATCTAGATTATAGAAGTATGGTGGCACATGATTTTATTATTAAGAATAGGGCAAGAGAGCTTAAATATCAATTGTTCTTTAATAAACATCATCCTGAGACTATTACCTTGCCTTCTCCTTCTTTGTTTGATTTGACTGTAGGCACGTACCTTGTTCCGTTGACAGCTATCCACGCCTACCGGAACCCTGCACCAGCCGAGGAGCCAGAACAGAAACCACAATTTGATCCTTCACGACAGTCTAACTATCAGTGGGATCCAGAGATGATTGCCAGCCAGTGGCAATCGGAGCCTTCTTCTTCCTCATCGCAGTACGACCCCAACTATTATTATGGATATCAGCCAGGCCAGCCGTGGCCATAAACCAACTTAGGCCAAAAGCCTAAGGTTGGGGGAGTACGTATTTCTCACCGACATTACATTTATGTTCACACACACTCATTGCTAGATGTTGGTGTTCATACTTTTTCATTGTATCATCCATGCTAGTTTATTTCCTTTTATACTTTCTTCTTGTGTGTTTAATAAATCTTAAGAAAAAACCAAAAAAATTAGTTGTAGCTTTTAATCAGTTTAATTTCCATGCTTGTAGCAGCAATTAAAAAGAAAACCCAAAAATATTTCCTGTTCTTCTTTTGCTTGTTGTCAGCTTTCCCGTGTAAATAGTTTTATTTCTTTTATTTCTTTGGGGGGTCGATAGGAGAAGACCATAATTAAATTGTTGAAGTGGCTCTTATATGCATTATTGTTTATCTGACAAAAGAGCCCATATTGCTTTGTCTTCTCCTGTTTATTGAATGCTCGCAGATTCCAGCTTAGTCCAATGCACGTGCACTCTTATTATTATTCACATCGTTCGGTCATGCAAGTGAAAGGCAATTATGATGATATATGATGGACTGCCTGAGATGAGAAAAGCTGGTATGAACTCGACCTCTTTTGTTTTTGTAAATATGATGAGTTCATCATTCTTGATTCAGCTTGTTATGAATAAACATGTTTGCAATGACAATTAGAGATCATAGTTGCTTGTGCCATGCTTGATTAGCTATGAGTTATAATGGTTTACCTTGCATGCCAACATGCTATTAAAATGGTTATGATGTGGTATGATAGGGTGGTATCCTCCTCTGAATGATTTAAGTGACTTGACTTGGCACATGTTCATGCATGTAGTTGAAACAAAATCAACATAGCCTTCACGATATTTATGTTCATGGTGGATTATATCCTACTCATGCTTGCATCCAATGTTTATTAATTTTAATGCATGTACATGGCTGTTGTCGCTCTCTAGTTTGTTGCTTCCCAGTCTTTTGCTAGCCTTCACCTGTACTAAGCGGGAATACTACTTGTGCATCCAAACTCCTTAAACCCCAAAGTTATTCCAGATGAGTCCACTATACCTTCCTATATGCGGTATCTACCTGCCGTTCCAAGTAAATTTGTATGTGCCAAACTCTAAACCTTCAAATAATCATCATTTTTGTATGCTCGAATAGCTCATGTATCAACTGGGGCTGTATGTATCTTCCATGCTAGGCGGGTTATTCTCAAGAGGAGTGGACTCCGCTCCTCACTCACGAGAAAATGGCTGGTCACCGGGATGCCCAGTCCCATGCTTTATGCAAACTAAATCAAAATAATTGCAAAACAAAACTCCCCCTGGGACTGTTGTTAGTTGGAGGCACTCATTGTTTCGAGCAAGCCATGGATTGATGTTTGTTGGTGGAGGGGGAGTATAAACTTTACCATTCTGTTTGGGAACCGCCTATAATGTGTGTAGCATGGTAGATATTGCCATCTCTTAGTTGTTATGTTGACAATGAAAGTATACCGCTCAAAATATTATTCACCTCTATTTCAAAACCGAGCTCTGGCACCTCTACAAATCCCTGCTTCCCGCTGCGAAGGGCCTATCTATTTACTTTTATGTTGAGTCATCACCCTCTTATTAAAAGCACTAGTTGGAGAGCGCACTAACAGGGATTGTTGGGTGTTCAAGCAGGCAGGCAAGTTAAGGGCCGAAAACAGAGACAAGGGGCTGCACATCGACGACGAGGAGCCCAAGCCGCCGAACAACAATGGACAGAAGGGCTTTCCCCCACAAGTGCGGACGGTAAACATGATATACGCAACCCACATTCCCAAGCGGGAGCGGAAGCGTGCACTACGGGACGTATACGCGATGGAGCCAGTCGCCCCAAAGTTCAACCCATGGTCCTCCTACCCGATCACTTTTGATCGAAGGGACCATCCCAGTAGCATCCGTCATGGCGGCTTCGCCGCATTGGTTCTTGACCCAATCATCAACGGATTTCATCTCACAAGAGTCCTCATGGACGGCGGCAGTAGCTTGAACCTGCTTTATCAGGATACAATGCGGAAAATGGGCATAGATCCCTCAAGGATTAAGCCCACAAGAACAACCTTTAAAGGCGTTATACCAGGTGTAGAAATCAACTGTATAGGCTCAGTAACACTTGACGTGGTCTTCGGATCCCCGGACAATTTCCGAAGCGAAGAGTTAATCTTCGATATAGTCCCGTTTTGCAGTGGCTATCACGCCCTGCTTGGACGAACCACATTCGCAAAGTTCAATGCGGTGCTGCACTACGCATATCTCAAGCTCAAGATGCCAGGCCCTCGAGGAGTAATTACGGTCAACGGAAACACCAAACGCTCCCTCCGTATGGAGGAGCATACGGCGGCTCTCGTAGTGGAGGTACAAAGTAGCCTTCTCAGGCAATTCTCCAGTCCGGCCATTAAAAAGCCAGACACTGCCAAGCGCGCCCGGAGTAACCCACAACAGGACCGCCTGGCACACTCTGAGCAAGCATAGCAATGCGGCCCCAACCCCAGCTTTCGCGACATAGCGAAACCAGTACCTCGCGTACATAACTACGCCCTTGAAATACCATGGGCATAGGGGAAGGGGCACAATAACGGCACGCCCAAAATACGGCTTAAAACGTACTAGGGGCTGCCAGATTATTTTTTTAATTTTTCTTACTTTCAGGACTCCATACTTCGGACGACCTGTTCGGCAATTCGACCGCCGCACAAACGATGCAAGATCCAGGGAGGCAGACAAGCCATGCCGCATTATGGAACTCCTAGGTGGTCTCTGTTACGAGCGGTATACCTGTTTTAAATACAATTCCGCGGCCTGCCCCTGGTCAGGACATACTGAATAGTCCAATATCTTTTGCTTACCGCACTATTTGTATCGTTCGGCTTTGATAAATAGCCTTTCTATAAACAATGCTTAACTTCTTGTCTATTTTTTGCATTATCTTCTTTTCACATTTATGTTTATTAAATGACATGATTGCACCCGTACACCATGGTACGGCAAACACGCTAGGGGCTTCAGTACCCCTCATAATGGTGTGAGAAGTCCGTACACTTTCACAAGTGCGGCACCCCGAACTTATAGCACTATATGCATCGGCTCCGAATCATGATTTGGGTCAATAGTTGGGTTTGCCCGGCTCCTATGTTTTGGTGCCTTACGTTCCGCTCTATCGGCTAAGGTAGCACTAGGAGAACCACTCCGATTGTGCCCTGGTTTAGCTGGGTTAAGCACCTCAGTGGAGAAAGCTAAAACTGACTATCATGATGAGGCGAGAGACCGGTCGCTGTTCGAGAGGTTTTTCGAGTCCCTAAAGACTTATGTCGCTTCGAGCGAGGAGCTGGCTTTGTCCGGCCAAGGCGTGGATAGCGCCCCGAACTCGGTCTTCCGAACTAGGGGCTTCGCCGAAATTTAAAATTATAGAGTTCTATGGCTAAGTGAGAGTGTTCAAGCATTATAGTCAGATTGCCTGGTTCGTTGTGCTGAGCGCCTCCCTCGAAGGACCCAACTATGGGAAAAAGAGCGCCCAGGTTTATCCCGAACACCCTAGCACTAGTGGCATGGGGGCAGAAGCCGACGACTGGCCATCTCTCAATTTTTTGATAAACGGACGCACAGAAAGTAATATTTTAAATTCAATAAGCATTGCTTAGCGCATATGAACAAGTTTTCAATGCACAGGATAAACACGAGCGAGTTCATTCAAAAATCACATCCTTGGTACATTCATCCGCCACAAGGCGGGCACCTGCAAGAACATTCTCATAGTAGTTCTCGGGCTTGTGATGCTCCTTCCCCGGTGGCGGCCCGTCCCTAACAAGCTTCTCACCGTCCAGCTTACCCGAGTGCACCTTTGCACGGGCAAGGGCCCTACGGGCACCTTCGATGCAGACGGAGTGCTTGATGACCTCGAGCCTTGGACAGGCCTCCACCAGCTGCCGCACCAGCCTGAAGTAGCTCCCAGGCAGGGCCTCTCCGGGCCACAGCCGAACTATGAAGCCCTTCATGGCCTGTTCGGCCACCTTGTGGAGCTTGACCAGCTGTTTCAGCTGGTCGCTCAAGGGCACAGGGTGTCCGGCCTCAACATACTGAGACCAGAACACCTTCTCCGTCGAGCTGCCCTCTTCAGCTCGGTAGAATGCGGCGGCGTCGGATACGCTGCGAGGAAGATCTGCGAATGCCCCTGGAGAGCTCCGGATTCGGGTAAGTAACAAGTAGTTTACTTTTATATTTCTACTTTGCATAAAGAATGCCTTACCCGCTGCTATCTTTTTCACCTCCTCCAACTCTTGGAGGGCCTTTTGGGCTTCGGCCTTGGCAGACTTGGCAGTCTCAAGGGCCGCCGCGAGCTCGGACGCTTGTGTCTTTGACTCAAGCTCCAGACTCTCATGTTTTTTCATGAGAGCCTGAAGCTCTTGCTGCACCTTGCCGACACAGGCCTCAAGTTTCTCTCGCTCGGGGTGCTCCGTGGCTGCTTTATTTTCGGCCTCGGACAGCGCCTGCTTGAGGGCTACAATAAGCAGTACAATCCTGTTATTTTTTACAATCACGTCTTTTTATAGGCACCTTTTCATGTAAGGTATTTCTTACCTTCTTTCTCCTCAAGCTGCCGCTTGGCAAGGCCGAGCTCTTGCTCGATCCGCTCGAGTCTCTGTTTTAGGGCACCCACTTCTGCAGTCAGTGCAGCGGTGGCTAGCAGCGAAGCCTGCATACGCATATTGACTCTTTGTTGTTAGACTCCTGCGAAATTTAATAGATCCTCTATTCGGCTTTTCTTTCCAAACGGCAAACAGAGCATCAGGGGCTACTGTCTATGCGGTTATATTCTTACATATTTTTTACTTACCTCGAAGCCTATTAGAAGGCTAGCGCAAGCTTCACTCAGTCCGCTCTTGGCGGACTGAACCTTCTGGATCACCGTACTCATAATAGTATGGTGCTCCTCGTCGATGGAGGCGCCGTCAAGCACCTCCAGCAGATTGTCCAGCACCTCCGGTTGGACGGAGGCCGCCGGCTCAGAAGACTTGCTCCTCTTGGAAGGAGTTCGCCTACCGCGGTCCGGAACTGTTGAAGATTCCGGCGTGGTGTCCGGCACAAAGCCGGACTTGGAGCCCTGGGGGGTCTTGTCCCCTTTACTCCTGGAGTCCGGGAGGTCGCCTTGCGGCTCCTCCAGGACCACCTCCTCCTGCCCCGGAGCTCGTTGCGACGCCACTTCGGCGTCATCCGCAGTACGGGGGGAGACAGCGGGCGGAACTGAGTTCACGTCCGATGAATCCAGGGAGCCGCTCGACGACTCGTTGAGTTCGGCCCTGGGCGGGCTGCATAATTATGTTCGACATTAGGGAAAGCTGTGCAACAAAGGAACATCATGAGTTATTCTAATACCCGAACTTACGATTTCGCCGGACGCTTGCCCTATTTGGCCACTCCTCTTTGCCCTCTTCGGTGTTGGGGGCATAGTCCGGCGGAGGGGTCTTCCTTTTCCTAGACCCCTCGGCCTCCTCCGTTGGGGCGGCCTTCCTCTTCTCTCCTCCCTCCGCTGGGGGGGGGGAGAGTTTTCTTCTTCCTCCCTCGCAGGAGGAGGGCATCTCAGACTCGTCAGATGACGAGTCCGACACCACCACGTCGCGGGCACTCTTTCGAGTCCCCGTGGCCTTCTTCCTCTTGGCCTTCTTCTCCGGCACCACACAAGGCGCCGGAACCAGTAGCTTCGCTAGTAGAGCTGGGACTGGGTCGTCGGGCAGCGGAGCCGGACAGTTAATCGGTCCGAATATCGCCCGCCAAGCCTGTCAAAGGTAAGGGAGTTTAGATCCCGCATAGAGTCAAACTATGAAAAAAGCTTAACATCCTGTAAAAGGTGTAGATGGCATACCTCGCTGGCGTGACGCTGCGAGCTGTATCCGCGGTCCTCGGAAGCGGATGCGGGAGCCTCGGCGCCCTTGAATAGCATCTTCCAGGCGTCTTCATACGTCGTGTCGAAGAGCCTGCTGAGGGTTTGATGTTGCGCCGGGTTGAACTCCCACAGATTAAAATCCCGTTGTTGGCACGGGAGGATCCGGCGGACGAGCATAACCTGGGTTACATTAACAAGCCGGACTGGCTTGTTCACCAGGGACTGGATGCATGTTTGCAATCCGGTCACCTCTTTTTCGTCACCCCACGACAGGCCCGTCTCTTTCCAGGACATAAGCCACGTGGGGGGTCCGGATCGGAACTTGGGGGCTGCGGTCCATTTCGGATCGCGCGGCTCGGTGATATAAAACCACCCGGATTGCCATCCCTTTAGGATCTCCACGAAAGAGCCCTCGAACCATAGGACGTTGGCCATCTTGCCCGCCATGGCGCCTCCGCACTCCACCTGGCTGCTGCGCACCACCTTGGGCTTGACGTTGAAGGTCTTGAGCCAGAGGCCAAAATGGGGGCGGACACGGAGAAAAGCCTCGCACACGATGATAAACGCCGAGATGTTGAGGATGAAGTTCGGAGCCAGATCGTGGAAATCCAGGCCGTAGTAGAACATGAGCCCCCGGATAAATGGGTGGTGTGGAAAACCCAGTCCGCGGAGGAAGTGGGGGAGAAATACTACCCTCTCATGGGGCCTTGGGGTGGGGAGAAGCTGCCCCTCTTCGGGAAGCCGGTGCGCGATGTCCTTGGATAGGTATCCGGCCTTCCTTAGCTTCTTGACTTTGCCCTTCGTGGCGGAGGAGACCATCCACTTGCCTCCCGCTCCGGACATTGCTGGAGAAGGTTGAGGTGGGAAGTGCGGGCTTGGGCGCTGGAGCTCGGGTGCGCAGGAGATGGATAGGCAAAGGAGGAATAAGGCGTAGGTAAAAAGGTGGATCCTTGTCCCCTTATATGGGCGGATGCGGTTGTGTGTCCCCACCTGCCTAGTAAAACTCGCTTGCCTCCCAAGCGCCGTGATAAGTGGCACGGTTAGGTTACCCACGTCCGTATTGATGAGAATCCCATAAAAGGGGGGTACACGATCTCTGCTTTGACAAGACGTGCCAAGGAAACCGCCTCACAAAACATGCTGAGGTGGAAAAGAAAAAACGATTCGAGTAAAGGACTTGGCCGTAGTGTGATGACGCACTGCGGAATACGTTAGCAGATTTGATTTGTGTTTATATCATTCTCTCTATGGCAATATGTGGAAGCTTATTTTGTAGAGCCGGACACTACTCTTGGTGTTTACAATCTTCTATGAAGGACTTGGAGGAGGAACCCGCCTTGCAATGCCAAAGACAATTTGCGCGCCGGACTCGTCGTCATTGAAGCCTGGTTCAGGGGCTACTGAGGGAGTCCTGGATTAGGGGGTGTTCGGGTAGCCGGACTATACCTTCAGCCGGACTCCTGGACTATGAAGATACAAGATTGAAGACTTCGTCCCGTGTCCGGATTGGACTTTCCTTGGCGTGGAAGGCAAGCTTGGCGATGTGGATGTTCAAGATCTCCTACCATTGTAACCAACTCTATGTAACCCTAACCCTAACCGATGTCTATATAAACCGGAGGGTTGTAGTCCGTAGGAAATCAACTCCATATACAATAATCATACCATAGGCTAGCTTCTAGGGTTTAGCCTCCTTGATCTCATGGTAGATCTACTCTTGTACCACCCATATCATCAATATTAATCAAGCATGACGTAGGGTTTTACCTCCATCAAGAGGGCTCGAACCTGGGTAAAACATCGTGTTCCCTGCCTCCTGTTACCATCCGGCCTAGACGCACAGTTCGGGACCCACTACCCGAGATCCACCGGTTTTGACACCGACAGGTGGTGCCGGGTTTCAAGTCGATGATGAATTCGACAGCTCTAGCAGGGCAAATCCCTGGAAGTTCTTCTGGGAAGACGTCTTGGAATTCACGAATGACGGGAATGTTTTCAATGCCCTCTAGTGGTGCAGCGTTCAACGCATTCAAGGCATAAAGTCGTGCCTCGGCGTTCTGAACTAGATGAGCTTGGTAAGCTATTATTTTGTCAGAAGGGTGTAGCAGATGGACGACCTTAGTGGTGCAAACTATAGAAGCAGTATGCGCTTTCAACCAATCCATTCCCAGAATGAGGTCGATGTTAGACGACTTCAGGATAATGGGAGAGGCATAGAATTCCAGTCCTTTGATTTCCACGGGGACATCAATGCCAACCAGTGAGGTTTGACATTGTCCCACGGGGTTTTTTACCAATACCGAAGTGTTCATCTCCTCACATTTAACGTCATGCTTGTATGCAAAATCTTCTGACATGAATGAATGCGATGCTCCTGAATCGAATAAAATAGATGTAGGTACTGAGTTTACGAGGAGTGTGCCCATCATGGTAGCAGGCTGGTCTAGAACTTCATTGAGATCAACGTGGTTGGCATGAACACAACCATAAGACTTGGCATTGTTGTTGCGAGGCTGGTTGCTTCCACGGCCAGCTGTGGGGAGGGCCAGTTGATTCTGGTTCTGATTGCAATCCCTAGCACGGTGACCTGGCTAACCACACTTGTAGCAGAGACCATTATTGGGAGTGGGAACAGGAGCTTGTGGTGGTGGAGCTGGAAGTCTTGGCTGCCTAGTTGGAGGAGCAGGCAGACGAGGTGCAACATAGGTCTACCTTGGGGCAGGTGCATTCGGCTGGTACATGTTGTTGGGAATCCATATCTTGCGCTTCTGCGAAGACGGGCCCGAAGATGAGCCCGTGTCACGGTTGCGCTTGTGAGAGCTCTGGTATTCCTATAGACCAGTTTCAACATTGATGGCTTTGTTCATCAGAGTGGCGAAATCAGCAAAGTCATGCACTAGAAGTGCAAGCTTGATGTCAGCTTGAAGGCCATCACGGAAATTCTCCTGTCTGCGTGCATCAGTTGCAATGTCCTCTTCAGCATAGTGGGACAAGTCCAGAAACTCCCGCCGATAAGCTTCCACAGTTTTGTTGCCTTGGGTGAGGTTGCGGAACTCACGCTTCTTCCGGTCCATGACTCCCTAAGGAATGAAGCAAGCTCGGAAGGCAACTTGGAAGTCTAGCCAGGTGATGATTGTTCCAGCTGGCAGAGTTCGCCTGTGGCTGTCCCACCATTGAGCTGCGGGTCCTTTCAGGAAGAAGGAAGCAAAGGTGACATAGCTGGCAGGGGCTACATCAGCATACTCCATCTCATAGGTGATGTCACGGAGCCAGTCGTCAGCATCCAAAGGCTGAGTTGAGCTGCGGTACACGGTTGGGTTGAGGCACATGAAATCCTGCAGAGTCACTTGGGTTGGCTGCTGGTTCATATTGGGGCGAGGAAACTGAGCCATAATATTCTCCATGAACTGATGATTCAGCTCAAACTGTTGCATCATCCCAGCCATGTACTCAGGCGGTGGTGGGGCATTGCCACCACGACCACGACCACCTGGTCTAACCATCCTGCTAATATATAACAGGGGTAGTTCAGCATTGAGAAATTTGCAAAGACAAGAATCATTCATGATGAAACATGCACAACGAAAGCAGCACGATAGATACTACATAGTAGTCGGCATATCTTACAAAAGAGATCATGCATAGAGTTCGTTACACAGAGTTCGGTACATAGGCTAAGTCATCATAGGCGGCACACAGGCTCACGGCAAATGCATCTAACACTAACAAGCAAGTCTACATCAGTCCCATGCGGTACTGCGGAGGTAGGTGTAGCCCGACAGCTGGTAGTGACGCGAAGGGAAGACCTCCACGCGAGTAGCCTGGGGTCCGCAGATACTCTGGTGCGGAACCCGATGCGCAGGTGGCAGGAGAGGACCCAATGCAGGAGAGTAGCCTCCCACATCTGGCCAGCCGAGGCCCTGGGGCATCACGGTCCTGGCAGGGTAGATCGCAGAACGCGACATATCACCAGATCGGACAGAGGGGTGCAACAGCGTCAGAGCACGGTACAGGTGCTGACGGGTGGTGTACAACTCGTGGCGAAGAGCTCAGTTAGCTCTATCCAGCCCATCAGCATGCAGAACCAGCTTCTGATGGTAGAAGGGCTCTCGAGTGACGGTGGAGTAGGCAGCAGTGTAGTAACCCTCCGCACCAACATCGGATGCGATAGCAATGTGCCTGAAGGGGGAGGTGTCCAACTCCTGATACTCTCCACGAAGACGTGTCAGAGCAGCATAAGCAGCATCGTGGACCGCCATATCGATAGTCACTCCAACACCATGAGCAGTGTGCAGCACAGTAGTGTAGTCATACTCCCGAGAGTAGAGGTGGACGATGGCACGGTACTGCTCCTGGTTGAAGTCCTGATACTCCTCATAGACGGTGTACTCAGGGTGCCAGCAATAACCCAGATAGGTCATCATCTCAACCAACACAGCAGGTGATCCTGAGGCACCAATGGCCATCGTGTGGCGCACGACCTGCCTCGTGGGTTCCATCTGAAAACAAAGATGTTTTCACAGGAGTCAAATGACAATGTGGATAATGTTCAAATACTACTCTAAAGAATAACTAGGGCTTATCCAACTTTGGGGTGAACGTGGTCACGGGATCCTAGTGTTAGAGTTAGTAAAATCATTTAACCCGAGTAGGAGAGAGTTCAGAGTCCCAGAGTAAGGATCGAGGAGTAAAAGAGCCTAATACCACCCAGATGGCGATGTGGGCCCGTAAGGCACACAACCATGTTAGTAAAAGTTTTTGTAATGTCTAGACTCAACTTCGGCCAAGGAGTGTGGAAGGGGGATTCCTACAGGCAGTCGGCTCTGATACCAACTTGTGACGCCCCCGATTAGATCGTACACTAATCATACACGCAAACGTGTACGATCAAGATCAGGGACTCACGGGAAGATATCACAACACAACTCTACAAATAAAATAAGTCATACAAGCATCATATTACAAGCCAGGGGCCTCGAGGGCTCAAATACAAGAGCTCGATCATAGATGAGTCAGCGAAAGCAACAATATCTGAGTACAGACATAAGTTAAACAAGTTGCCTTAAGAAGGCTAGCACAAACTGGGATACAGATCGGAAGAGGCGCATGCCTCCTGCCTGGGATCCTCCTAAACTACTCCTGGTCGCCGTCAGCGGGCTGCACGTAGTAATAGGCACCTCCCGAGTAGTAGTAGTCGTCATCGACAGTGGCATCTGGCTCCTGGGCTCCATCGTCTCGTTGCAGCAATCGGATATAGGAAAGGGGAAAAAGGGGAAGAAAAGCAACCATGAGTACTCATCCAAAGTACTCGCAAGCAAGGAGCTACACTACATATGTATGCATTGGCATCAAATGGAATAAGGGTATCATATGTGGAATGAACTGCAGAATGCCGGAATAAGAGGGGGATAGCTAGTCCTTTCGAAGACTACGCTTCTGGTAACCTCCATCTTGCAGCAGGAGAAGAGAGTAGATGGTAAGTTCACCAAGTAGCATCGTGTAGCATAATCCTAACCGATGATCCTCCCCTCGTCGCCCTGTGAGAGAGCGATCACCAGTTGTATCTGGCACTTGGAAGGGTGTGTTTTATTAAGTAACTGGTTCTAGTTGTCATAAGGTCAAGGTACAACTCCAAGTCGTCCTGTTACCGAAGATCACGGCTATTCGAATAGATTAACTTCCCTGCAGGGGTGCACCACATATCCCAACACGCTCGATCCCATTTGGCCGGACACACTTTCCTGGGTCATGCCCGGCCTTGGAAGATCAACACGTCGCAGCCCTACCTAGGCACAACAGAGAGGTCAGCACGCCGGTCTAAATCCTATGGCGCAGGGGTCTGGGCCCATCGCCCATTACACACCTGCACGCTGCGTACGCGGCCGGAAGCAGAACTAGCCCCCTTAATACAAGAGCAGGCTTACGGTCCAATCCGGCGCGCGCCACTCAGTCGCTGACGTCACGAAGGCTTCGGCTGATACCACGACGTTGAGTTCCCATAACTGTCCCCACGTAGATGGTTAGTGCGTATAGGCCAGTAGCCAGACTCAGATCAAATACCAAGATCTCGTTAAACGTGTTAAGTATCTGCGAACACCGACCAGGGCCAGGCCCACCTCTCTCCTAGGTGGTCTCAACCTGCCCTGTCGCTCCGCCACAAAGTGACAGTCGGGGGCCGTAGGGAACCCAGGCCCACCTCTACCGGGATGGAGCCACCTGCCCCTTCAGCCCCCAACTCCGAACAGTACCACAGGTAATGTAACTGTGTAAAGTATATAGTATATGCCCGTGATCACCTCCCGAAGTGATCATGGCCCAGTAGTATAGCATGGCAGACGGACAAGAGTGTAGGGCCACTGATGGAACACTAGCATCCTATACTAAGCAGTAGGATAGCAGGTAATGGTAACAACAGTAGTAGCAAGGACAGGCTATGCATCAGGATAGGAATAACGGAAAGCAGTAACATGCTACACTACTCTAATGCAAGAAGTATAGAGAAGAGTAGGCGATATCTGGTGATCAAAGGGGGGGCTTGCCTGGTTGCTCTGGCAAGAGAGAGGGGTCGTCAACACCGTAGTCGTACTGGGTAGCAGCGGCGTCGGTCTCGGTGTCTAGCGAGAGAAGAGGGGGAAGAAACAATAAATATAATGCAAACAAATGCATGACGATGCATGACATGACAAAGCGTGATGCTAGGTGTGCCCTAACGCGGTACGAGGTGGTACCGGTGAAGGGGAAAACATCCGGGAAAGTATCCCTGGTGTTTCTCGTTTTCGGGCAGAGGAGCCGGAGGGGGAAAGTTGTATGTTTGCTATGCTAGGGATGTGTAGCGGATGAATGGGCTGTGTATCCAGGTTCGTCTCGTCGTTCTGAGCAACTTTCATGTACAAAGTTTTTCCATCCGAGCTACGGTTTATTTTTTATAAATTTTAAAATATGTAAATCATTTTTAGAATTTATTTAATTAATTTAATCAACATTATCCAAAATAGTGCTTACTGACGTCAGCATGATGTCAGCAATTGACCTGGTCAACCTGACAGGTGGGTCCCGTTCGTCATTGACACATTTAATTAACAGGTTAATTAAACAGGGTCAATTAGTTTAATTAGTGGTTAGGTTAATCTAATCAGGATTAAATAGTTTAATTAATTCTTTAATTAATTAATTAAGTTTAATTAAGTCAATTAATTATTTAATTAATTAATTATTAATTTTATTTATTTATTTATTTAAAATATTTTTTACGTTAAAACGTTCTGGGCACGGGGCCCATCTGTCATAGGCCCCAGGGGCCAATCGGGCAAACGGGCGTGCGGGCGCACGGGTGTGGTGCCCGTGCCCGAGTCCAACCACGGGCGCGGCCGCGGAGAGGCCAGCCGACCGGTGCTGCGCCATGCAGCGGCGAGCCGAGGCGGTGGCCGGACGTGGGAGGACGGCGCGTGTGCGCGGCGAACAGCGGGGAGAGCGGCC